>NW_027252977.1:640000-797088 GCF_044704955.1 Pristiophorus japonicus | reverse complement strand
CCGGGCTGGTTAAATCAGTCCCACTGATAGAGACGCGCTGGGTAACTCAGTGTCCCACTGATAGTGACGGGCTGCGGAACACAGTGTCCCTGTGAGAGCCGGACTGGGTAAATCAATCCTAGTGATAGGGCCGGGCAGGGTAACTCAGTGTCCCACTGACGGAGCCTGGCTAGGTAACTCAGTCCCACTGATAGACCGGGCTTGGTTACTCAGTGTCCCACTGATAGAACCGGGCTGGGTAACGCAGTGTCCCACTGATAGAGGCGTGCTGGGTAACACAGTTCCACTAATAGAGCCGGGCTGGGTAACTCAGTGTCCCATTAATAGAGCCGGGCTGGGTAACTCAGTCCCACTGATAGAACCGAGCTGGGTAACTCAGTGTCCCACTGATAGAGCCGGGCTGGGTAACTAAGTCCCAGTGATTGAGCCGGGCTGGGTAACTCAGTCCCGCTGATAGACCGGGCTTGGTTACTCAGTGTCCCACTGATAGAGCCGGGCTGGGTAACTCAGTGGCCCACTGATAGAGCCGGGCTCTATAACACAGTCCCACTGGTAGATCCGGGCTGGATAACTCAGTTCCAGTGATAGAGCCAGGCTGGTTAACTCAGTCCCACTGATAGAGCCGGGCTGGGTAACTCAGTGTCCCACTGATAGAGCCGGGCTGGGTAACTAAGTCCCAGTGATAGAGCTGGGCTGGGTAACTCAGTGTCCCACTGAAAAAAGCCGGGCAGGGTAATTCTGTCGCACTGATAGAGCCGGACTGGGTAACTCAGTGTCCCACTGATAGAGCAGGGCTGGGTAACTCAGTCCCAGTGGTAGATCCGGGCTGGCTAACTCAGTCTCACTGATCGAGCCGGGCTGGGTAACTCAGTCCCACTGATAGAACCAGGCTGGGTAACTCAATCCCACTGATAGAGCTGGGCTGGGTAACTCAGTGTCCCACTGATAGCGCCGGGCTGGGTAACTCAATCCCACTGATAGAGCCGGGCTGGGTAACTCAGTGTCCCACTAATAGAGCCGGGCTGCGTACCTCAGTGTCCCACTGAGAGTGCCGGGCTGGTTAACTCAGTCCCACTGATAGACCGGGCTTGGTAACTCAGTCCCACTGATTGAGCCTGGCTGGGTTACACAGTGGCCCACTGACAGAGCAGGGCTGGGTAACTCAGTGTCCCACTGATAGAGCCGGGCTGGGTAACTAAGTCCCAGTGATAGAGCCGGGCTGGGTAACTCAGTGTCCCACTGAAAAAAACCGGGCAGGGTAATTCTGTCGCACTGATAGAGCCGGACTAGGTAACTCAGTGTCCCACTGACAGAGTCGGGCAGGGTAACTCAGTCCCACTTAATGCAAGGAGTATCCGCAATAAGGTGGATGAATTAACTGTGCAAATAGATGTTAACAAATATGATGTGATTGGGATTACGGAGACGTGGCTCCAGGATGAGCAGGGCTGGGAACTCAACATCCAGGGGTATTCAACATTCAGGAAGGATAGAATAAAAGGAAAAGGAGGTGGGGTAGCATTGCTGGTTAAGGAGGAGATTAAGGCAATAGTTAGGAAGGACATTAGCTTGGATGATGTGGAATCTATATGGGTAGAGCTGCAGAACACCAAAGGGCAAAAAACGTTAGTGGGAGTTGTGTACAGACCTCCAAACAGTAGTAGTGATGTTGGGGAGGGCATCAAACAGGAAATTAGGGGTGCGTGCAATAAAGGTGCAGCAGTTATAATGGGTGACTTTAATATGCACATAGATTGGGCTAACCAAACTGGAAGCAATACGGTGGAGGAGGATTTTCTGGAGTGCATAAGGGATGGTTTTTTAGACCAATATGTCGAGGAACCAACTAGGGGGGAGGCCATCTTAGACTGGGTGTTATGTAATGAGAAAGGATTAATTAGCAATCTCGTTGTGCGAGGCCCCTTGGGGAAGAGTGACCATAATATGGTGGAATTCTGCATTAGGATGGAGAATGAAACAGTTAATTCAGAGACCATGGTCCAGAACTTAAAGAAGGGTAACTTTGAAGGTATGAGGCGTGAATTGGCTGAGATGGATTGGCGAATGATACTTAAGGGGTTGACTGTGGATGGGCAATGGCAGACATTTAGAGACCGCATGGATGAACTACAACAATTGTACATTCCTGTCTGGCATAGAAATAAAAAAGGGAAGGTGGCTCAACCGTGGCTATCAAGGGAAATCAGGGATAGTATTAAAGCCAAGGAAGTGGCATACAAATTGGCCAGAAATAGCAGCGAACCTGGGGACTGGGAGAAATTTAGAACTCAGCAGAGGAGGACAAAGGGTTTGATTAGGGCAGGGAAAATGGAGTATGAGAAGAAGCTTGCAGGGAACATTAAGACGGATTGCAAAAGTTTCTATAGATATGTAAAGAGAAAAAGGTTAGTAAAGACAAACGTAGGTCCCCTGCAGTCAGAATCAGGGGAAGTCATAACGGGGAACAAAGAAATGGCGGACCAATTGAACAAGTACTTTGGTTCGGTATTCACGAAGGAGGACACGAACAACCTTCCGGTTATAAAAGGGGTCGGGGGGTCTAGTAAGGAGGAGGAACTGAGGGAAATCCTTATTAGCCGGGAAATTGTGTTGGGGAAATTGATGGGATTGAAGGCCGATAAATCCCCAGGGCCTGATGGACTGCATCCCAGAGTACTTAAGGAGGTGGCCTTGGAAATAGTGGATGCGTTGACAGTCATTTTCCAACATTCCATTGACTCTGGATCAGTTCCTGTGGAGTGGAGGGTAGCCAATTTAACCCCACTTTTTAAAAAAGGAGGGAGAGAGAAAACAGGGAATTATAGACCGGTCAGCCTGACATCGGTAGTGGGTAAAATGATGGAATCAATTATTAAGGATGTCATAGCAGTGCATTTGGAAAGAGGTGACATGATAGGTCCAAGTCAGCATGGATTTGTGAAAGGGAAATCATGCTTGACAAATCTTCTGGAATTTTTTGAGGATGTTTCCAGTAGAGTGGATAAGGGAGAACCAGTTGATGTGGTATATTTGGACTTTCAGAAGGCGTTCGACAAGGTCCCACACGAGATTGATGTGCAAAGTTAGAGCACATGGGATTGGGGGTAGTGTACTGACATGGATTGAGAACTGGTTGTCAGACAGGAAGCAAAGAGTAGGAGTAAATGGGTACTTTTCAGAATGGCAGGCAGTGACTAGTGGGGTACCGCAAGGTTCTGTGCTGGGGCCCCAGCTGTTTACACTGTACATTAATGATTTAGATGAGGGGATTAAATGTAGTATCTCCAAATTTGCGGATGACACTAAGTTGGGTGGCAGTGTGAGCTGCGAGGAGGATGCTGTGAGGCTGCAGAGCGACTTGGATAGGTTAGGTGAGTGGGCAAATGCATGGCAGATGAAGTATAATGTGGATAAATGTGAGGTTATCCACTTTGGTGGTAAAAACAGAGAGACAGACTATTATCTGAATGGTGACAGATTAGGAAAAGGGGAGGTGCAAAGAGACCTGGGTGTCATGGTACATCAGTCATTGAAGGTTGGCATGCAGGTGCAGCAGGCGGTTAAGAAAGCAAATGGCATGTTGGCCTTCATAGCAAGGGGATTTGAGTACAGGGGCAGGGAGGTGTTGCTACAGTTGTACAGGGCATTGGTGAGGCCACACCTGGAGTATTGTGTACAGTTTTGGTCTCCTAACCTGAGGAAGGACATTCTTGCTATTGAGGGAGTGCAGCGAAGGTTCACCAGACTGATTCCCGGGATGGCGGGACTGACCTATCAAGAAAGACTGGATCAACTGGGCTTGTATTCACTGGAGTTCAGAAGAATGAGAGGGGACCTCATAGAAACATATAAAATTCTGACGGGGTTAGACAGGTTAGATGCAGGAAGAATGTTCCCAATGTTGGGGAAGTCCAGAACCAGGGGTCACAGTCTAAGGATAAGGGGTAAGCCATTTAGGACCGAGATGCGGAGGAACTTCTTCACCCAGAGAGTGGTGAACCTGTGGAATTCTCTACCACAGAAAGTTGTTGAGGCCAATTCACTAAATATATTCAAAAAGGAGTTAGATGAGGTCCTTACTGCTAGGGGGATCAAGGGGTATGGTGAGAAAGCAGGAATGGGGTACTGAAGTTGAATGTTCAGCCATGAACTCATTGAATGGCGGTGCAGGCTAGAAGGGCCGAATGGCCTACTCCTGCACCTATTTTCTATGTTTCTATGTTTCTAATATCACACACACAGCCAGTACTCAGACATATATCACACAAACACAGCCCGTACACAGACTTATATCACACACACAGGTTTCCAATTTACCGACGTCAGACGCGCTCAGGCCTTTGGGAAGCTCGTGGATTCAAATCAGGAACCACGTGACTGTCGAGGCCCCGTCTCCGACTGTGGGAGTGGGCGGGGCGATGCTGGAGTTTTGCCGGGCAGCGATTGGTGCGGCAAGCTCTCAATCAGCTGCTTGCACCCAATAGCAGCGACGGGGCACATCTACTCCTTCAGCGCAATATGCGCATGCACTTGATCCCCGGATGCTGACGGTTGGCGAAGTGAGAAAAATGGCGGAAATTTAGCGAAAGGGGAATTGGAGCCTCTGAGGGTGAGTGTCCCGGGGAGAGAGGGAGCCTGGGGCTTAGGGTGAGTGTCTCGGGGGGAGAGGGAGCCGTGGGCTGAGGGAGAGTGTCCCGGGGGGGAGAGGGAGCCGGGGGCTGAGGGAGAGTGTCCCGGGGGGAGAGGGAGCCGTGGGCTGAGGGAGAGTGTCCCGGGGGCTGAGGGTGAATGTCCCCGGGGGAGAAGGAGAAGGAGAGGGAGCCGGGGGCTGAGGGTGAGTGTCCCGGGGAGAGAGGGAGCCTGGGGCTGAGGGTGAGTGTCTCGGGGGGGAGAGGGAGCCGGGGGCTGAGGGAGAGTGTCTCGGGGGGAGAGGGAGCCGGGGGCTGAGGGTGAATGTCCCGGGGGGGGGAGGAGAGGGAGCCGGGGGCTGAGGTGAGTGTCCCGGGGAGACAGGGAGCCCGGGGCTGAGGATGAGTGTCCCGGGGGGAGAAGGAGAGGGAGCTGGGGGCTGAGGGTGAGTGTCCGGGGAGAGAGGGAGCCGGGGGCTGAGGATGAGTGTCCCAGGAGGAGAGTGTCCAGGGGTCTGAGGGTGAGTGTCCCGGGGGCTGAGGGAGAGTGTCCCGGGGGCTGAGGGAGAGTGTCCCCGGGGGCTGAGGGAGCCGGGGTATGAGGGTGAGTATCCCGGGGGTAGACCCTTTCACGAGACCCTTTCTCTGTTTATATTACACCAGACCCTCTCCCTGTTGATATTACACCCGACCCTGTCCCTGTTTATATTACACCGGACCCTGTCCCTGTTTATATTACACCGGACCCTGTCCCTGTTTATATCACACCGGACCCTGTCTCTGTTTATATTACACTGGACCATGTCTCTGCTTATATGATACTAGATCCTGTCGCTTTTTAGATTGCACTGGGCCCAGTCTCTGTTTAGATTGCACTGGGCCCAGTCTCTGTTTTATTACACTAGATGCTGTCTCTGTTTATATTACACTCGACCCTATCAGGGAGTCATGTAACATGAACAGATATACAGTTTATACTGCACAAGACACTCTCACTCTTTATATTACACTCACTCTGTCTCTGTTTATATTACATAGAAGCTGACTCTGTTTATATTACAAAGAACCTGTCTCTGTTTATATGACACTAGACTCTGGCCCTGTTTAAATTACACTGGATTCTGTCTCTGTTTATGAAGCATAAAACCGTGTCCCTGTTTATGTTACACTAGCCCCTGGCCTTATTTATATTACACTAGACCCTGTCTCTGTTTATAGGCCCTGTCTCTGTTTATAGGCCCTGTCTCTGTTTATAGGCCCTGTCTCTGTTTATATTACACTTCACCATGGCTCTGTTTATATTACACTCGACACCTGTCTCTGTTTATATTACGCTGGACCCTGTCCCTGTTTATATTACGCTGGACCCTGTCCCTGTTTATATTACGCTGGACCCTGTCCCTGTTTATATTACGCTGGACCCTGTCCCTGTTTATATTACGCTGGACCCTGTCCCTGTTTATATTACGCTGGACCCTGTCCCTGTTTATATTACGCTGGACCCTGTCCCTGTTTATATTACGCTGGACGCTGTCCCTGTTTATATTACGCTGGACGCTGTCCCTGTTTATATTACGCTGAACGCTGTCCCTGTTTATATTACGCTGGACCCTGTCCCTGTTTATATTACGCTGGACCCTGTCCCTGTTTATATTACGCTGGACCCTGTCCCTGTTTATATTACGCTGGACCCTGTCCCTGTTTATATTACGCTGGACCCTGTCCCTGTTTATATTACGCTGGACCCTGTCCCTGTTTATATTACGCTGGACCCTGTCCCTGTTTATATTACGCTGGACCCTGTCCCTGTTTATATTACGCTGGACCCTGTCCCTGTTTCTATTACGCTGGACCCTGTCCCTGTTTCTATTACGCTGGACCCTGTCCCTGTTTCTATTACGCTGGACCCTGTCCCTGTTTCTATTACGCTGGACCCTGTCCCTGTTTCTATTACGCTGGACCCTGTCCCTGTTTCTATTACGCTGGACCCTGTCCCTGTTTCTATTACGCTGGACCCTGTCCCTGTTTCTATTACGCTGGACCCTGTCCCTGTTTCTATTACGCTGGACCCTGTCCCTGTTTCTATTACGCTGGACCCTGTCCCTGTTTCTATTACGCTGGACCCTGTCCCTGTTTCTATTACGCTGGACCCTGTCCCTGTTTCTATTACGCTGGACCCTGTCCCTGTTTCTATTACGCTGGACCCTGTCCCTGTTTCTATTACGCTGGACCCTGTCCCTGTTTCTATTACGCTGGACCCTGTCCCTGTTTCTATTACGCTGGACCCTGTCCCTGTTTCTATTACGCTGGACCCTGTCCCTGTTTCTATTACGCTGGACCCTGTCCCTGTTTCTATTACGCTGGACCCTGTCCCTGTTTCTATTACGCTGGACCCTGTCCCTGTTTCTATTACGCTGGACCCTGTCCCTGTTTCTATTACGCTGGACCCTGTCCCTGTTTCTATTACGCTGGACCCTGTCCCTGTTTCTATTACGCTGGACCCTGTCCCTGTTTCTATTACGCTGGACCCTGTCCCTGTTTCTATTACGCTGGTCCCTGTCCCTGTTTCTATTACGCTGGACCCTGTCCCTGTTTCTATTACGCTGGACCCTGTCCCTGTTTCTATTACGCTGGACCCTGTCCCTGTTTCTATTACGCTGGACCCTGTCCCTGTTTCTATTACGCTGGACCCTGTCCCTGTTTCTATTACGCTGGACCCTGTCCCTGTTTCTATTACGCTGGACCCTGTCCCTGTTTCTATTACGCTGGACCCTGTCCCTGTTTCTATTACGCTGGACCCTGTCCCTGTTTCTATTACGCTGGACCCTGTCCCTGTTTCTATTACGCTGGACCCTGTCCCTGTTTCTATTACGCTGGACCCTGTCCCTGTTTCTATTACGCTGGACCCTGTCCCTGTTTCTATTACGCTGGACCCTGTCCCTGTTTCTATTACGCTGGACCCTGTCCCTGTTTCTATTACGCTGGACCCTGTCCCTGTTTCTATTACGCTGGACCCTGTCCCTGTTTCTATTACGCTGGACCCTGTCCCTGTTTCTATTACGCTGGACCCTGTCCCTGTTTCTATTACGCTGGACCCTGTCCCTGTTTCTATTACGCTGGACCCTGTCCCTGTTTCTATTACGCTGGACCCTGTCCCTGTTTCTATTACGCTGGACCCTGTCCCTGTTTCTATTACGCTGGACCCTGTCCCTGTTTCTATTACGCTGGACCCTGTCCCTGTTTCTATTACGCTGGACCCTGTCCCTGTTTCTATTACGCTGGACCCTGTCCCTGTTTCTATTACGCTGGACCCTGTCCCTGTTTCTATTACGCTGGACCCTGTCTCCGTTTATATTACGCTAGACCCTGTCCCTGTTTATATTACACAAGGCCCTGTCTCTGTTTATATTACACAAGGCCCTGTCTCTGTTTATATTACACTAGAACCTGTCCCTGTTTATATTACATTAGATCCTGTCACTGTTTATATTACACCAAAACTGTCTCTGTTTATATTACACGAGATCCTGTCCCTGTTTATATTACGCTGGACCCTGTCCCTGTTTATATTACGCTGGACCCTGTCCCTGTTTATATTACGCTGGACGCTGTCCCTGTTTATATTACGCTGGACCCTGTCCCTGTTTCTATTACGCTGGACCCTGTCCCTGTTTCTATTACGCTGGACCCTGTCCCTGTTTCTATTACGCTGGACCCTGTCCCTGTTTCTATTACGCTGGACCCTGTCCCTGTTTCTATTACGCTGGACCCTGTCCCTGTTTCTATTACGCTGGACCCTGTCCCTGTTTCTATTACGCTGGACCCTGTCCCTGTTTCTATTACGCTGGACCCTGTCTCCGTTTATATTACGCTGGACCCTGTCTCCGTTTATATTACGCTAGACCCTGTCCCTGTTTATATTACATTAGATCCTGTCACTGTTTATATTACACCAAAACTGTCTCTGTTTATATTACACGAGATCCTGTCCCTGTTTATATTACACTGGACGCTGTCCCTGTTTATATTACGCTGGACCCTGTCCCTGTTTATATTACGCTGGACCCTGTCCCTGTTTATATTACACTCGACCCTGTCCCTGTTTCTATTACACTGGACCCGGTCTCTGTTAATATCACACTAGACCCTGTCACTGTTTATATTACACTAGACCCTGTCTGTGTTTATATTACACTAGAACCTGTCCCTGTTTATATTACACTAGAACCTGTCCCTGTTTATATTACATTAGATCCTGTCACTGTTTATATTACACCAAAACTGTCTCTGTTTATATTACACTGGACGCTGTCCCTGTTTATATTACACTGGACGCTGTCGCTGTTTATATTACACTGGACCCTGTCCCTGTTTATATTAAGTTGGACCCTGTCCCTGTTTATATTAAGCTGGACCCTGTCCCTGTTTATATTACGCTGGACCCTGTCCCTGTTTATATTACACGAGACCCTGTCTGTGTTTATATTACACTCGACCCTGTCCGTGTTTATATTACACTCGACCCTATCCGTGTTTATATTACACTAGAACCTGTCTCTGTTTATATTACCCCAGACCCTGTCCCTGTTTGTATTACACTCGACCCTTTCCTTGTTTATATTACACGGGACCCTGTCCCTGTTTATATTACACTAGACCCTGTCCCTGTTTATATTACACTAGATCCTGTCCCTGTTTACATCACACTGGACTCTGTCTCTGCTTATTTTGCACTAGATCCTGTCTCTGTTTATATTACGCTGGACCCTGTCCCTGTTTATATTACGCTGGACCCTGTCCCTGTTTATATTACGCTGGACCCTGTCCCTGTTTATATTACGCTGGACCCTGTCCCTGTTTATATTACGCTGGACCCTGTCCCTGTTTATATTACGCTGGAACCTGTCCCTGTTTATATTACGCTGGACCCTGTCCCTGTTTATATTACGCTGGACCCTGTCCCTGTTTATATTACGCTGGACCCTGTCCCTGTTTATATTACGCTGGACCCTGTCCCTGTTTATATTACGCTGGACCCTGTCCCTGTTTATATTACGCTGGAACCTGTCCCTGTTTATATTGCGCTGGACCTGTGAATGTTTAAAAATGTATAGAGACATTGAAGTTGAGAACGTGGGAATTGTATAGGGACAGTATAAGCTAACAAAGAATTCATGAAGGAATAGCCATGACATCTCAGACTCGAGACTACGAAATGTTACAACACTAACACGTATTGAAACAAAACCTATGGCTTGCAGAAAAACCTCAAGGTCTTATTAAATTATGTTCTTAACCTGAAACATTAACAGAAGGTCTTTGTTTAAAATCAGACCATAATTTGGTCGGCTTATGAGTGGACAAAGGGAAAGAGGGATCAAAAGAGATAGGCTGAACTAGGATGTCACTCGAGCCCTATCTTGTTATCTTTTGTCGAAAATGTATAACCATCGTCCCTTTACAATGTAACGTCACTTTGTACGTAGGAAGTGGGTGCGTTCGAACAGACTTGCATTCCTTCTGTTTGATAAAGTCCCCGATCGGGAGTTGCTTTTTAAATAAAAGCTTGCTTTTTTTAAAGCACAAACGGTATTCGTTTCAGTAATTTTGCTGAACCAGATTGAGGTAAAAGAATCCAAGAATCAACATTTGGTGTCAGAAGTGGGATCTCAACGGACGACTGCCGAAAACTTGTGAATTAAGAGCCAGACTAGCCTTGGACGAGACGAGACGAGGGGAAAGTGGCCACTGGAGTGAGTATGATTTCAATACTGCTCCAGTTTCCCCCCGGTTTCAAAAGTCTGAGGAAAGTTTAGCCACTCGCTGGTTCTCAGGTAGTGTCTGAACGAGATCCAGGACAATCTGGTGAATACCTTTCAAACTTAGAATAGGGATAGAGATAGGGACGCAAACCAAGCGGCGACTTGGAAAGATAGGTTAGAATAGGTAAGTCTTGCGCGGTGACGCAAACCAAGCGGCGACTTGGAAAGATAGGTAAGTCTGCCTGGGTTCGAGGCCCACAGCCTGCCTGGGTTCGAGGCCCAGTGTCTGTATGGGTTCGAGGCCCAAGTAGATCCGTGCGGCGACACGGAAAGTAGGGATAGTTAGAGCTAGATAGGGATAGATGATCAATAATGGATCCAAAAATTAATAGGAAAGAAAAGAAATTCTTGTGAACGTCTGTTTAAATAAGAAATACTTCTGTGATTTTTACTGTTTTTAAAAAAAAAAGCCGGGGAGTTGTGGTTTGTTTTCGCTCCACCTACTTTTTCAAACAGAATGAAATTTTTTTTAACCCTTCGTAGTGTTGTCCTGTATGTGGGAAGTTTAAGAGTGTGAACTTTATTGAATTACATATATTCGGATGATAAGTTACGGAGCCAGGAAATGCACAAAGGATAGGTTTGTTGAGTTAAAAAAAAAAATACATGGTCCCGGTGGTTAAAAAAAAGGATTTAACATGCTCACTTACTTGTCAAAAGAAAACATTCAGAGAAGGCACAGCAAAACAACTGAGATGGATTCAAAAGGATTCCAAAAAAAAATTATATTAAATAACACGACCTTGAGGCTGGAACAATTGAGATAACGAAAAGCAGTCCACAGCCTACGTGCCAGACCGAGGTTTTATGTGGCGGTCGGAAGAGAGGGCTGTGGCTGGTGAGGTGACCAGGGTCAGGGACCTGCTCGATGGCGGAGGAGCGGGCTGGATGGCGCCAGACACGCTGGCGCGGCGCCTAAATTCTGCCAACGTCCGCCACGCGGCCGATGCCATCGAGTCGCTAAAAACAGCTCTGGGCCCTGACTCCGTTAGGTGCATCGAGGAGGCTCAAGCACGTGGGGAGATCCCGTCCGAACTGACCCCCGTCCGGACGGAATTCCTCATCGGCGCCAAACCCCGGAACCTCCCTCGGGGGCCGGAGCCTCACAACTTGAGCCGCCTCGGGGAAATCCCCTCCGTGCCTTTCAGTTCCGCGCGGAGGGGTTTCCTGTACGGGCTGCTCCTGCACACTCTCAGCTTTGCCATCCTCGCCGGCCGTCCGGACACGCCATGGCGTACCATCTTGCCGTCCGGAGGAGGCGGGGGTCCCCGATGGAGGGCACTCTACGCAGGGGTCCTCCCACTATTCATCGGGGACTTGGCCTGGAGGGTGGTGCACGGAGCAGTGCCGTGCAACAAATTTCTAAGCCGGTTCACGGACTCCCAGGCCGCCTGCAATTTCTGCGGTCTGGAAGAGTCCGTGTTCCATGTTTTTATGGAATGCACAAGGTTGCAGCCCCTGTTTTATTATTTGAAGGGGCTGCTCCTGAAATTCTGGCTGCAATTCAGTCCCACTCTCCTGATCTTTGGGCACCCTGTGCGGAGGGGAGCGGGTAGGTCCGAAGGCCTCCTCGTAGGACTGCTCCTGGGCACGGCCAAGGGTGCCATCAGCCGGTCCAGGCAGCGGGCGGTCGAGGGGGTCGTTCAACCTGACTGCCTGCCTCTCTTCCGCTCTTATATCCGGTCCAGGGTGTCCTTGGAGATGGAGCACGCGGTGTTCACCGGTACGCTCGCGGCCTTCCGCGAAAGGTGGGCACCGGAGGGACTGGAGTGCATCATCACGCCCGGCAACCAAATTTTAATTTGATTTTACGTTTTAAAGTTTAATTTGTTTTCATTGCCGGTACTTTTAGTGTCCCCCTCCTCTTTTATAGGGGGCACTGGAAAAATTTGATTTTAGCGCCCCAAAAAAAAACCGAAAAAAAAAGGGGGCCTTGAAAATGTCTGCTGTGTCACCCAGGCGGGTGGCATGGTTTTAATGTTTATGTTTTGCAGGTAAACTCCAAAAAGAGTTTCTCTCTAGTTATGGAAAAGACAAAAAAAAAGCAACGTACTAAATAGGTGCTGAAAGAAAAAAAAAATGTTCTGAGATTTTATATTATGAGAAAAATTCCAGTGCAGTCTAAAAAAAAAATCACTCCTGTCCAGTTGGCAGAAAAACTCCATTAAATTAGGGCTTTCATGACAGAAGGAGAACATATTAAAAACCGTAGACTGTCGAAATCTCGACCTCCGAAAAGAATGACTCCGACACTTACAGCTCCGGTAGAAGTTTCCTTTTTAATTTACTTGCTCGCAAGGGGTAGGTTTCACTCAGTCAAGGGCTAAATGAACACCTCCGAAATGGTTCAGTTTAACAATAACAAGATATTTATACAGTAAAACCAAAGTTCTGGCCTCTCCCTGTGTATTGCTCTGTCTCACAGTCAGTGAATACAGATAAAGAGTTAATTACTATATCCTGGTCCTGTCATGGTGTCCAGATATTTCCTTTTGTCAGGGTTATCAGAAAGCCAAACGGCCATTACTCCATGAGTCATAGGTAATGGGCTATCACCTGTCTTGTATTGTGTCAGGATTGTTTCAATTTCCTGGTCAGTTTATCTGTTTGCATCAAATGGATGAGGTAAAGGAAAGAGATAATGGCTAGAAGATAAGGGTGGGGTGACATGGAACTCCTGTCGTGTAGACAATAGGAGAGCACCATGGGGGGTTACTTGTCTCAGCATGACTTGTCTCCTAGCTGTCTGATGGCCATCAGCCATCTAACAGCAGGTTTAGCTGTTTATGCAAGCTGACTGCTAAAATGCAGAAAGTTCTGGAAGGGCCAGGACTCCATTTTAATCAAAAGGCACACAAATACCGTATGGTATCAGCTTAGATAAAAATACTTTCCACATTCCCCCATTTTGTCCTTCACAAGGACAACTCAATCCATTCTGATCTTGTACAGTCTCTCCATTTCCATTTCTACACAAGAGCCTTCAGCAGTTGTTGCTACCATAACTCTACCCGTGGTCTCGGTAGGTAACATAGTTTCTCCCACCCTGGCACAGCAACACTTAATGACGACAAATAAAAGATACAGGGCGAAGACTATCAGCAGGAATATGATCAAACCCTGTACCACAGATTTCCCCAGGGCTCCCAACCATCCTGATGCCCAACCCCACAAGGTGATACCGTCCTGGCCAACTGTCTGTTTATACTCTATTACCTTTTTCCTGATGTTTTCAGCTAGACTGCCGATATCTTCTGATTTATCTGGGATATACGTACAGCATTCTTCACCTATTAATGCGCATGTTCCTCCCTCCTTGGCTAGGAGATAATCTAAGGCCATACGATTTTGGAGAGCCACTGTTCGAATAGCTACCATTTCGTCATTTATCCCTTCAAAGGCTTGGGAAGTTGCGTTGTCTACTGATTCTACTAAGTTAGCCAGTTCCCGTAACTGCCATTCGGTCGATGCTATTCCATAGGGTGGCACCATTACCTTGAATATTCCGTTTAGCCACGTCAAATCCCGTTTAAATCTGTGGCTTCCATAGGCCTCCCTTAGAGTCCTTACTGATCTGATAAGGGGTACCACATATCCTAAGTAACAGGACCCCTGTCCAGTTGGCTGGTAACCATGGGTAGGCTTTATGGCCACAAATAAAGTAGGTGCAATTATAGGACGTCAGCTCCTGGTCCTTTCGCACTGTCCCTACTCGAGTGGTCTCACCTTCCCACCCTTTACCTGGGGCTTTGTTATGGACCGTTGTCCAGCCAACGGTTGCTATCTTTCTCTCAGTGGGATTAGTTGTGGCTTGCCATTTAATCATTTGGGAACACTTGCTGCGTCCCATTTCTGGTCCTTTAGTTTCATTACTCACTAGGCATATTATACCTTCAGGATTTCCTATTCTGGGAGTAATGCTTAGGAAGGGAGGCTGATGGTTATTATCATAATTGGGCTGGTACCATCCCTGGAAGGCTGTAAGTTTATACTCTGCCGACCTCCATTCTGTTTGCTCCTTCGTTTCTGGCCCCTTAGTTAGTTTTGTCCTGTTTTGCACTGTCAACCATTCTACCATTTCTGATTCGTTAAAGGGGACAGATCTCAGGGGAATACCCCCCCTGGAGTGGACAGGTACATGGGAACATATCCAACAACTCGATAAGTTTCTTTCTTGAGCATACCTATGACTCAGAGCCATAAATACGTTTACGTGCAATTCCCTTCGGTGGCGGGTCTGTACCCCTGGTATAATCAATAATGTGAAGTAAAACCCTGTCAAGCCCAGCACCATCAGTCCCCATAATCCATACAGTTCCTTATTCAGTCTTCCTTTTTCTGTTCCTCTGATTCCTTCGTCCCTTCCTCCTGGTCGGGTGCCCGTTTGCAATGGGATGCGTGGATCCATGTTGGTCTTTCCTTTACCTTGATTGCAGTATTGGTCGCCAGCAAGACCTGGTATGGTCCTTCGAATCTTGGCTGTAGACTGCTTTTCCTTTTAAAAATCTTGATGTAAACGAATTCCCCTGGCTCCAGGTTATGACACTTCCCTTCCGCTGGCTTGACTTGGGCTTCCTTTACCTGTGAATGAAAGCTGGAACTACATTTGGTTAGTGCAATACAATAATTCAACATATTTTCCTCCATTTTGTGGATGTCCATCTGTTTTGCAGTAAATGGTGCTGTAAAAGGTAGTCGTTGGGGACGTCCCATAACTATCTCATGCGGTGACAGGCCTGTTGTTCTGTTGGTTGCAGATCGCATTACCATCAAAGCTAAGGGCAGCAGTTCTGTCCATTTCAGTCCAGTGTCATTGCATAGTTTTGCCAGCTTATTTTTAAGCATTCCATTATATCTTTCAACAAGTCCAGCTGATTGTGGATGATAACTGCAATGAAAACGTTGATTAATCTGTAAAGCTTTACACATTTCTCTTATAACAGTTCCCGTGAAATGTGACCCGTTATCACTGGAAAGCTTAGCAGGGATTCCGAAGCGCGGTACAATTTCTTTTAACAAACATTTAGCAACAGTAGTGGCATCGGCCTTTTTACATGGAAAGGCTTCAATCCATCTAGAGAACACATCTACAATAACTAATACATACTTGAATCCCATACACATAGGTAATTCAATAAAATCCATTTGTAAATGTACAAAAGGCCCGACTGGATTTGGGTGGGAGGCAGATTCTACTTTTTCCGTCTTACCCGGATTCATTGTCTGACAGGTAACACAATTTTCACAGATTTGTTTTGCAATTGCCGAAATACCTGGTGCATACCAAGTTGCCAAAATATAATCTGCCAATCCCCCTTTGCCTGCATGTGTGAATGTATGAACACATCGGGCAATCCATGGAAGTAAGGATCTAGGGGCCACCACGCGGCCGTCATGGTGAACCCATATTCCTTCTGGATTTTTATAACATTGATCCTTCGTCCAGGTCACCACCTCCTCCGTACTGGCCTGTGTCTGAAAGGCCAGCACGTCATTAATAGTGGGTGGCGGGTCTGAGCAATTATTTTTCCTTAGTGGGAACAATGACACCTGCATCCCCCCTTTCGACAGAGCTGCTGACTTAGCTGCATTATCAGCTCTGGCATTCCCAAGTGCCACCTCATTCGACTGGCCTGTATGTGCTTGGCATTTGATAATGGCAAGTTTCAAAGGGCATTGAATGGCTCGCAGGAGATTTTCCACTTGTTCTGCATTTTTGATAGGGGTTCCTGAAGAAGTCAGGTACCCGCGAATCTTACAAATTTGTCCATAGTCATGTGATACCCCAAAAGCATACCTGGAGTCAGTGTAGATATTAACTGTGTGTCCTTCAGCCAGAATACAGGCTCAAGTTAACGCAAACAATTCGGCTTGTTGGGCTGAAAAGGAGTCTGGAAGAGAGACTGTTTCGACAACATTAAACTGAGTTACAATTGCATAAGCCGCTCTAGGTTGGCCCCTATCATTTCGTAAGGCTGATCCGTCAACATAGTACACTAGATCAGAATTACACATTGGTACATCTGTTAGATTGATACGTGGTTTAGTCACTAATTCGGTTACCATTTCACATGAATGGGGTTCGCCGTCGTCTTCCGTGGGGAGTAGAGTGGCTGGATTTAAGGTAGTACATCTTTTGATGACAAGGTTCGGATTTGATAACAGTTCGACCTCGTATTTAGTGGTTCTTGCGGAGGTTAGGTGTTGGGTGGCACATTTAGTAAGTAAAATCTCGACAGAGTGTGGGATATACAAAATGGTCTGATGATTTAGAGTTATTGTCTGAGCCTGTTGCATAGCATAATAAGCTGCTGCCAACGAAGGAAGACATCCTGGTAGTCCGCGTGCCACTGGGTCTAGTTGGGTACTGAAATACGCTACCGGTCGCTGCCTGTCTCCATGTAACTGAGTCAAAACAGATTGTGCAAAACCCGACTTGTGATGCACAAATAAGTTGAATAGCTTAGTGTAATCTGGTAATCCCAAGGCGGGTGCTGAAGTGAGGGACTGTTTAAGGTTCTGAAAAGCATTCCGGGATACCTCATTCCAAATCAACTTCTCTGGTAGTGCGGGCATGGACATGTCTAACAGTGGTCTAACAATCTTGGAATAACTCATAACCCATTGCCGGCAGTATCCTGTCATGCCGAGGAGGTGTTTCATTTCTCTCTTGGTTACTGGTAATGGGGCAGAGCAGATTGCTTTTACTCGGTCTTGTGTCAATTGTCTCGTATCTCTGACCAATTCGTGCCCTAGATACCGAACCTTTTCTGAGACAAATTGTAACTTTGCCTTTGACACCTTGTGTCCTTTCGAGACCAGAGCTTTTAATAACACAAGGGAGTCCGTTTCGCAGGCCAATTTGGAGGGTGAGGCGAGCAATAAGTCGTCAACATACTGCACAAGTGTAGAACCTGCTGGTAAAATTACATCTTCCAGATCCCTCTTTAGGCACTGTGAGAATATGGTAGGGCTCTCGGTAAATCCCTGCGGGAGTCTTGTCCACGTATATTGGCGTCCTTTATACGTGAAGGCAAACAGGAATTGAGACTCTGGGTGAATGGGTATTGAGAAAAATGCTGAACACAGATCAACTACTGTGTAATACGTTGATGATGCCGGAATACTGGCAAGTATAATTGCCGGGTTGGGTACCACTGGATAAGTTGGGAATACCGAATGATTCACGGCTCGTAGGTCTTGGACAAATCTCCATTTGTCACTATTGGGCTTCTGCACCGGAAAGATCGGTGTGTTACATGGACTTCTAGTTGGAACGATTACTCCCTGGGCCAGCAGGTACTTAATGACTGGCTCAATACCTTGTTCTGCGGCTGGGGACAAGGGGTGTTGAGGCTTCTTGGGGAGCGGGGCGGTTGAATTGATCGCTACCTTATAGGGTTGTGCGGTGAGCATCCTTCCTACTTCATTAGCGTGTGTAGACCATAGTTGTTCTGGAACTTTAGCAAGAAGCTCTGCTGTGCTTTGTCGTACTGGGAAGCTCGTGGCTGAGAGCATCCTTTCTTCTAAGACAGCATCGAAGTATACTTTCCCATTCAACTTGACAGAATAGCCTCCCCCCTTTTCATGTTGCCCCAAAGTTCCATTACGTGTGTGCCATTCCTCTTGTACTGGGGATCCTTGCATTCTTTTAATCATTCGTCCTAAATCCTGGGGTTTATACGTGCCTGCAACCGCAAGGGTGCAGTGTGGAACGCTCCCTTTAACCCTAAACAAGCTCTGACTGTGGGAGGATAATTCAACCCCTGCCGCTATCCCTTCGGGTCCGATAAAGATTTTTCCGATCATCAATTGATGTTTCTGGTGCAGGAATGGTTGATAAAAGATTTGTGCTGTAGCGTCTGATCCCGTTTTGTCACAATATGCTGTGCAGTGTAATGTTTCGTACCACTTGCCCAAGGTTTGAGATTTGAGGTAGTCTGTGATTAACCTTGTTACACACCAATATGAACCAACCAAATAGGATAGGGTTTTGCTTAGTGTGGGGTCCAAATTTTCCCAGGCATACAATATGGGAGTTGTGGGTTGAAGTAGTGGATATGCGCCACATTTATCTATGGGGACTCGAACCTCCAGACCAGCTGGGGAACAGAGGATCGTGGCATTCATTTTACATAACAGGTCACGTCCACACAGATTCACTGGAACCTCCTTAGACAGTAGGAATGAATGACTATCTTCGTAATCCTCTATTTGTACATTGATAGGGTTGGAGAAAAACATTTGCACAGAGAAATTAGTCTGAGGTCTAGCATGTACCTGGACTTGGGTCGCATACGGGTTGGGTTCTGAAGGGGGAGGGTATGCTCTATTACCTGCCTGTTGAGTCCAATCATGATTTGGTTGTTGCTGTTTTGCCCGGCAAGTTCTAGCCCAGTGTCCAATCTGTCCACAATTGTGACAGGTGTCATATTGTTCCTGCCCTGCACCTCCTCTCCCTCTTCCCCTGTAATATCCTCCTCTGGCTCGCCCTCTTCCTCTACCCTGGGGGGGGGCGTAGGACGGTATCACCGGGGTGGGTGTTATTGGAGCTGCTTGTCCTACAAACATGGTGACCTTGCTTCTAGATTCTCTATTTCGCTCTTGTATGTCCTTTAACATAGATACAACCTTGGATAGCGATTCCTGTCGCCATCCGAGACAAACTAGTTTAAAGGGATCTCTGAGTTCGGGCCGTAGCCCGTTTACCACGGCGCTGATCATAGAAGCTTCTACCTCCTCCATTTTCATGCCTGAACATTGGTTCATGATCTCTCGCACTCTTTCTACATAATCCTCAACATCCTCCTCCTTTCTTTGTGTAGTTTCCATAATTTTGGACCAATTCGTTTTCCTCGGGAACACCGAATGTAAGGCTTCCCAACATCTTCCCCAGAACCCCTCTCCTGGCTTCGTGCTGGGATCTGCATCCGGAGCCTCTCGATGGGTTTTAAAATCTTTGGATTTTATCTCAAGTTCGGCAAATTTTGTGTCCTTTAACCATGCTTTCAGTAAGATTTGACCATCTAATATACTGGGTTCGTGACACAAGATGATTACTTTTAACTGGTCTATGGCCTTTTCAATATTGGTTTTGGGGTCTGCCAATCCTTCCACAATTATTCTTAATTCACTTGGTGACCATGGTCGATAAATAGGGACCGGAGCCCCCCCAGAGAGTGGACTGGGAAAAAGTCTTACTGGGTATGCAGATGATGATGGCTCCAGGGCAACGGGCTCTGGTCCACGGGTAAGACTTCATGTGCCCCCTGCAGGGCCGTCACGTTATTAATTCCCTTGTGACTGACTTATATTTCCTGCAGCCGCACCTGTATTGTTGGGAGCGGGTGTTACCCCGTTTCCCTGTACTCCGGCCCGAGGATCGTCTCCTCCTTGGCCTGGAGCACCCCCCGGGGATGGAACATACGGCGGTGGTCGATGGCTGTAGGGAGTCCAATCCTCATCCCAGTCCTCATCCTCATCCTTATCCCAACCCTCAGGAGCCCTAGGTGAGTGTGCCTTTGTCTCTTTAACAACCATAACGGATGGGTGTTTGTTATGTCGAGGGCGATTCACCTGCTCTACCCGTTCATCCCCCTGCTTTCTTCCTCTAGTACACTGCTTGCTAACTCTTAGGCTCTTCTCGTGTCGTTCCTCAGCTTCCCTTTTCCAATCTCCATACGCTGACCAATTCACTTTTTTTTTCCCTCTTCTACCTGGGTCTCTGTCTATAAGGCATTCTTCTAGACAGGTTATTCTCTCTAAATTGAATGAACCATCGGGTGGAAATGGCCTGTTTTCACCCTTAGTCCATTTTACCCATTCTCTTCGGTGGTCAATTGAAGACTGACCACAATTCTGGAGCATAAAATGGGCTGGGGTCCCTTTTGGTGGTGGTTTACTTGCTCCAGCCCCCATTCTGGATGATTTAAGATTTTTCCACAGTTTCTGATCTCACAATCCTTTCGGCCAACCGAGTTCTCTACGCCCACTTCTCCTGGCCGTTACGTGGCCTGAAAAGGCTCTTAATTCGGGCTCAGTCTGGGTGTGTGAGATATGCTGGCACGAACCAATCGTAGTTGATCAATCAGTTACTGTTTCTTTTCCTAATCAATCCTTGTGTTTTTTTTTAATCACAACTCTCCCTTTTTTTTTTCCGAATCACAACTTTCCCTAGTGACTCTTCCCGTTTCTCTAATGGCAATGACTCACAAAGGTATTGCACACAACAGTAATACAAGGACAACAAACAATATTCCCGTGAGTACACAAATCATAACCTCTAAACAAATTCTCAGTCTGCGTTGTACGCCACTACAGACCGAGTCCTTAACTTATCCTAATAACAGCTGATAAAACTTAAGGTTCCGTACCCAAACTCTTTGATCGATTGCGCTCTTTTTTTTTTTAATAGTCTTGTCACATAAGAACCCCTTCCGAATTAAAAACAATAAAAATCTTATCACATAAGAACCTGGAACCCTTTTCGATCGACTAGCGCTCCCTTACCTACTGAAACCTTCCCCGGGCTGTCTCGAGGTTTTTTCCAGAACCTGTTCTCTTCTGCTGGCGAGCTGAGAAAGAAATGGTTATAAAAAAAAAAATACCTTTAACTTTTAAATGCCGAGTCTTGTAGATGCAGTACCTCAGCTGTGGACAACAGATTACATCTGCGATTCAACAGTGAAGAAATCTCTTGTGAGCAAAGGCTCACCTTGTTTGGCCACCGAAGCCTTTCACTGGAGAGGCACTATGCCTGTATCCGTTTTACTCACAGAACAGAGAGTATGCATCTTGTTGGAACCTCCAATAACTGTCGAAATCTCGACCTCCGAAAAGAATGACTCCGACACTTAGAAGTTTCCTTTTTAATTTACTTGCTCGCAAGGGGTAGGTTTCACTCAGTCAAGGGCTAAATGAACACCTCCGAAATGGTTCAGTTTAACAATAACAAGATATTTATACAGTAAAACCAAAGTTCTGGCCTCTCCCTGTGTATTGCTCTGTCTCACAGTCAGTGAATACTGATAAAGAGTTAATTACTATATCCTGGTCCTGTCATGGTGTCCAGATATTTCCTTTTGTCAGGGTTATCAGAAAGCCAAACGGCCATTACTCCATGAGTCATAGGTAATGGGCTATCACCTGTCTTGTATTGTGTCAGGATTGTTTCAATTTCCTGGTCAGTTTATCTGTTTGCATCAAATGGATGAGGTCTCGGAAAGAGATAATGGCTAGAAGATGAGGGTGGGGTGACATGGAACTCCTGTCGTGTAGACAATAGGAGAGCACCATGGGGGGTTACTTGTCTCAGCATGACTTGTCTCCTAGCTGTCTGATGGCCATCAGCCATCTAACAGCAGGTTTAGCTGTTTATGCAAGCTGACTGCTAAAATGCAGAAAGTTCTGGAAGGGCCAGGACTCCATTTTAATCAAAAGGCACACAAATACCGTATGGTATCAGCTTAGATAAAAATACTTTCCACAACGTCTTAAAGAAAGAGTGCACGCACGAGAAACCTACTCAGAGTTCCACTGGGACCTCTGAGAAAGGTATTGATAGACTACTAGTTAAAATGGTTGGCTTTGCATTGACCGAGGCTGATAACGAAATTGAATTTCAATAAACAAATGTGTTGTCTCGTTTTAAATCAATTAAAAAAATATCTTTGGCAAGTACTTGAACAAGAAGTTAAAAAATGCTGCCTTTCCTGATGAAAAGATTTTTTTTCAGATGGTTACGTGAAGTCACGTAATGACATCAAGTCTTCTTACAAACTTGTAAAGGAGTTAACCCTTTCCATTGAAAGCCATTTCTATCAATTTGGATTTCTTAATAGAAAAAAGACTCACCTAACAGAGGAATTGTGCGATAGTCAGAATAAAAATAAAAACAGAACTAGCTTATGTAATAATACTTGCCTGATACAATAAAGAAATAGATACTCAAACAAAACAAATTGAAGAGTTAAAAGGCTAAGATAAATAAGCTGAAAGGGATCCACAAACCCAACTGAACCCTGACCTCTGATTTCATGGAGTGACCTCGACATGCATGGATATAATGCTGAATCAAGGGACCTGTGGGCCCTGGTAAAGCAAACCCTGAGCCCAACTGAGCATGCCCGATTTCTAACTCACCTAGGACGTGCTACTCATGATGCATTGTTGGTTGCTCACCCTAACGATGTCCAGGATCACCTAAACGCTATCTTTAATGCTCTCACCACGACCCTTCAGAAGCCCATCAGTATGGCCGCAGTATTAGAAACTAAACCCAAACGAGAAGAAACTGCTGATGAATTCATGGAAAGATTTATTGAAATATACGGAAGTCAATCAGGAGATAATGCCTTCAGGGCAGGAGAGGATTCTGCTCAATGCTGCGCTATCCTACTTCAGTGCCTGCCCTATTCGGTTGCTCACGCTATCCGGACAAATAATTGGGTCGATAATAGTAAAGCCCAGATGGAAAGGGCGGTTAAATATTATTGGCAGGAAAAGAAAGGAGCGGGGGGAGGTGCGCCCCCAACCCGGGTCAAGACTGAATACGTGACTAGAAAGGAAGAGCCGCTTCGGGTGGAAGGACCAAAACCCGACCCAAGGGGCTACCAGATGGAACCGCAGTATTGCGTGCAGGGTTGGGTGGATAAACAGGGATACGGTTATATCAAACACCCAAATGGCCCAGACCCTGCTAATTACGGACCGCCCTACTGTCCCCGGCCTGGTATGGGAAGAGGTCGGGGCTGGGAAAGACGAGATGGATGCTTTATTTGTGGGCAAGAAGGACATTGGAATAGAAATTGTTCCTCCCGTCAGCACGAAAAAGGAAGAGGAGGGGGGCAAGGGGGGAGAGGACGGGGATCTTACACTAACTTCTCCCAGAACAACCCCTTTGGCCAACCGTCCCCCGATTTGTATTGACTACGCACGGACCCTCCCCGGATGACGAACCGATGATATTGTTAAAAATTCGGAATGAGTGGCAACCCTTCTTGATAGATATGGGAGCCTTCATGTCTTCTGTACAATCAAAGCTGAAACTCCATGCCTTCACTGAAACACAGGGACTGTCAGGATTCCTGGGACAAGTCTCTACATTCCCGGTGTCAGAACCGGTTAAAATGGGTTACCAGGAAGAATCGGTGGAACATCGATTTGTTATCACAACCAATCTGGACTGTAACTTGATGGCTAGAGACCTCCTCTGCAAATTCCAGTTGCATTTGGAGTGTGGAGATGATGGGGTTATTGTAAAACAGGGAACCCTTAAGCGGCAGTATACCACTAGAACCCCTCAGTGGTGGTCTCTGGACCTGCCGCAGGCACCCTATCACGTGACCTTAGCATATGATCCCAGTGGAAATGGGAAGACCTCTTCACTCCAGCAATCGATGTCCACCCATGCTCAGAGGCAGAGCAAAACCTCACCTTTTCTTGGGCCAGGCACCAGAGAACAGACCAGTGCAGCACCTGAGCCACAGACCATCCATCACGACTGCGTGGCAATGATCCGACTGGAACGATCTAAAAATACCTTCTCTGCTCCAGTGGCAGGACTCCTGGGGAAGAAGATCAATTTCATAGTACCCTTCCAGCGGTTGTGGCAGAATCGCGGTAGAGAAGGATCAAGGTAGTCGACCTCGAGGACAGAGGCAAGATGGCGTTCCTGCTGCAGCGAGGGGCAAGCATGGTTGAAAAAAGGGCCCCACCAAGCTAAAGATTTGGAAGTTATGGTGCGCCAGGCTTTCGACGAGGCTGACCCTACCAGCCGGGATGTGCAAATTGTAAAACATGGCCGAACAGTCCAATTCCACGGGGACCCCGAGAAGGTCTTAACGACTCTGCAGCATCATACCTGACTATGTGGATCCTCGTGTGGGCAGAGGACCCCTCCCAAGTGGGTTATACTCCCATTGATCTGATTGAGATCCCAGTGCAGGGCAATGTGGACTGGCCCTCTATCCGACAGAACCCACTGAAATCACAGGCAATCCTAAACTGACCTTTCTGCACTGTACTGCAATTAATCCGGCCTGTTTTCTTACTGAGTCACCCCAAGATGAGGAAGAACCCAGTCATGATTGTTTATCTTTAATTTAAGAGGCCACATCAGTCAGGGAAGATTTAGTTGATGTACCAATGGAAGATCCAGACTGTATTATGTATGTTGACGGAATTAATCCAGAAGGTACACGAATCTCAGGATACGCCATAGTAAACCAGGAGAATCAGGTCTTGGAATCTGCCGCTTTTGAAACTGCCTATTCTGCCCAACAAGCTGAACTATTCGCCCTCACCCAAGCTTGTATCTTTGCCAAAGATCTCAAAGTCAATATCTATACCGACTCTAGGTATGCCTTTGGGGTGGCCCATGATTTCGGACAATTATGGAAAAATAGGGGATTCCTAACCTCACAGGGGAATAAGATATCCCAAAAGCAACTAGTATCTGATTTGTTGCAAGCCCTTATGCTCCCCAAGCACATTGCCGTTGTTAAATGTACCGCCCATACCACCGGAAAATCCACGGTTGATATAGGGAACCACTGTGCTGACAAAGAGGCTAAACAGGCCTCTCGTGACCAACAGATGGTAGTGCCCAAAATGATGAGTCAGACTAAAAATCCTGCGAAGGATAAGTTAGCCTCGGAAAAACCAATGCCAACCATCCAAGATGATATAAAAGCACCTGAAAAAGATAAACTGTTGTGGAAATATTATGGATGTACTTATGACAATGTTTCTAAACTCTGGACCACTCCCGCGGAACAGACTTGCATGTCTAACGAGTTGGCTCTATGGGTTATTGACTGTATGCATTTTGTTACTCATTGTGGAGCAAGGACCACGAGTGATACACTTTTGGCTACTTGGTGGCACCCTAGACTCCAGGCGCTCACCCAGAACATCAGTAGTCGTTGCCTGGTTTGCCAGCAACATAATCCAGGGAAGGGAGTCCCCTGTGATTGGGGTAAAACGCCCCGACCCGAAGGTCCCTTTGAGACATTTCAGTTGGACTACATTGAGTTGCAAAAAGTTCAGTGTTACAAATATGTGTTAGTAATAGTAGATGTGTTTAGCAGATGGATTGAAGCCTACCCTACCCTGGACAATAAGGCTCAAACTGTTGTTAAGGTGTTAATGAGGGAAATTGTTCCTAGATATGGTATCTCAGCCCGACATGACCACCTATGTTCTTTCTCTGACTCAGGCTCTGCGACTAGCTCACAACCAGGTTCAAGATGCTCACCTCGACCTCTCAGTTTTACCCGAATTGTCCCTCGTGGCACCAGGGAAGTATAGATTCGGAAGGGATTAGAGCCACAATGGGAGGGGCCTTTTCAGGTGTTACTCACCACTCCCACTGCAGCCAAGGTTGAGGGGAAAAGTGCCTGGGTTCACCTGCACCACTGCAAGCTCACCACCCTCTAACGAACCTATTTTACTGGTTATTCTCACTCCTGTTTCTGTTCCAGACTTCCTCTTCTCTATAGCTGAACAAGGCAGTTGGCATCCTAAATGGAACGTGGACCAGTTTGAACTTTTACCCGTAGTGATAGACAGCCAGCTGCACCGACGGTGACCTGAGAAGAGAGACGGGAAAACTGAACTCTTTTAATCAGCAAAATAATTGGACTATTTATCTGAATCCTGAGCCAGAAGATGAAACTGTCTGTATGCCACAGTCTGTATAATAGTGTTGATATATGACAGTTTCGGCGCATGGGAGGGGAGACAGAGACGAGAGCTCCATGTAAACACCTTTTTGTACATGTCTTATGTTTATGCGCAAAATGGGAACTTTTCTAGATGTTGGGTGTGTTCACATTCCCTATACATTCCAAAGGGGGAATTCCTTTGCGCCCCGTTCCACTCACCCTAACAGACTGTCAGATGGATTCAGAGCCAAAGTATCACGAGAGGAGGGGGGCCAATACAATACTGCTGAAGCTCTGGAGGGCATCACAGCTGAAATGATAGCAATGAGGACCGTAGCATTACAAAACCGAATGGCCCTCGATTACCTGTTAGCTGAGAAAGGGGGAACGTGTGCCCTGATAGGGTCTGAATGTTGCACTTACATTCCTGATAGTTCAGAAAACATAACCAATCTCGCTGATCACATAAGAAGGGAGGTGAAGAATTTATCCACACCAGCAGAAGGATCTAGCTGGGTTGATGGGCTATCAGATGGATCTTGGAGATCCTATCTAATGCATGGGGCAATTATTCTCATCGTAGTAATAATTACCTGTTAATTGATTGTTGGTTGCCTTAACCTTTGTTGTAAGGTAATGATGGCAAGGTTAGCAAACCCTCTTGTGGTCAAGGGCTCCCGAGTTATGATCCAACGAACTAAAGAACTACTCGACACTAACAGCAATATGATTCAGGAAATCGAGTGTGAACGGATGAATGCGATACTCCTAGAATGATCCTTAGTGTTATCATGGAATGATAAAAGGGGGGAATGTGAATGTTTAAAAATGTATAGAGACATTGAAGTTGAGAACGTGGGAATTGTATAGGGACAGTACAAGCTAACAAAGAATTCATGGAGGAATAGCCATGACATCTCAGACTCGAGACTGCGAAATGTTACAACACTAACACGTTTTGAAACAAAACCCACAGCTTGCAGAAAAACCTCAAGATCTTAACATGATTTAATATTAACCTGAAACATTAACAGAAGGTCTTTGTTTAAAATCAGGCTCGAAGGGCCGAATCGCCTACTCCTGCACCTATTTTCTATGTTTCTATTTTTAATAATTGATTCTAACATTTTCCACACCACTAATGTCAGGCTAACTGGTCTATAATTCCCTGTTTTCTCTCCCTCCTTTTTCATAGTGGTGTTACATTAGCTACCCTCCAGTCCATAGGAACTGATCCAGAGTTGATAGACTGCTGGAAAATTATTACCAATGCATCCACTATTTCTTGGGCCACTTTCTCAACTACTCTGGGATGCAGACTATCAGGCCCAGGGGATTTATCGGCCTTCAATCCCATCAATTTCCCAAACACAATTTCCTGACTAACAAGGATGTCCTTCAGTTCCTCCTTCTCACTAGACCCCTAGTATTTCCAGAAGGTTCTTTGTGTCTTCCTTCATGAAGACAGACCAAAGTATTTGTTCAATTGGTCTGCCATTTCTTTGTTCCCCATTATAAATTCTCCTGATTCTGACTGCAAGGGACCTACATTTGTCTTCACTAATCTTTTTCTCTTCACGTATCTATAGAAGCTTTTGCAGTCAGTTTTTATGTTCCCAGCAAGCTTCCTCTCATACTCTATTTTCCCCCTCCTAATTAAACCCTTTGTCCTCCTCTGCTGAATTCTAAATTTCTCCCAGTCCTCAGGTTTGCTGCTTTATTTTGGCCAATTTATTCCTTGGATTTAACACTCTTCTTAATTTCCCTTGTTAGCCATGGTTGAGCTACCTTCCCTGTTTTATTTTTACTCCAGACCAGGATGTACAATTGTTGAAGTTCACCCATGTGATCTTTAAATGTTTTCCTTTGCCAATTAACCATCAACCCTTTAATTATCATTCGCCAGTCTATTCTAGCCAATTCACACCTCATACCATTGAAGTTACTTTTCCCTAAGTTCAGGACCCTGGTCGCTGAATTAACTGTCACTCTCCATCTTAATAAAGAAATCTACCATATTATGGTCACTCTTCCCCAAGGGGCCTTGCACAACAAGATTGATAATTAGTCCTTTCTCATTATATATCACCCAGTCTAGGATGGCCAGCGCTCTGGTTGGTTCCTCGACATATTGGTCGAGAAAACCATCCCTAATACACTCCAGGAAATCCTCCTTCACTGTATGGCTGCCAGTTTGGTTAGCCCAATCTATATGTAGATTAATGTCGCTCATGATAACTGCTGTACCCTTATTGCATGCATCCCTAATATCTTGTTTGATGCTGTCCCCAACCTCACTACTACTGTTTGATGGTCTGCACACAACTCCCACTAAAGTTTTCTGCCCTTTGGTATTCTGCAGCTCTACCCATACAGATTCCACATAGTCCAAGCTGATGTCCTTCCCTATTGTGTTAATTTCCTCTTTAACCAGCAATGCTGCCCCACCTTCTTTTCCCTTCTGTCTATCCCTCCTGAATGTTGAATACCCTGAATGTTGAATAACCCTGGATGTTGAATTCCCAGCCTTGGTCATCCTGGAGCCATATCTCCATAATGCCAATTATATCATATTCAATAATAGCTGCCTGCACAGTTAATTCCTCCGCCTTATTTCGAATACTCCTCGCATTGAGGCACAGAGCCTTCAGGCTTGTCTTTTTAACACCCTTTGCCCTTTTAAAATTTTGTTCTAATGTGGTCATTTTTGATTTTTACCTTGGGTTTCTCTTCCCTCCACTTTTACTTTTCTTCTTTCTATCTTTTGCTTCTGCCCTAATTCTACTTCCCTCTGTCTCCCTGCATAGGTTCCCATCACCTGCCATATTAGTTTAACCGCTCCCCAATAGCAGGAGCAAACACCCGCTGAGGACATTGGTTCCGGTCCTGCCCAGGTGCAGACCTTCCGGTTTGTACTGGTTCCACCTCCCCCAGAACCGGCTCCAATGTCTCAGGAATTTGAATCCCTCACTCTTGCACCATTCCTCAAGCCATGTATTCATCTTGGCTAACCTGCAATTCCTACTCAGACTAGCACGTGGGACTGATAATCCTGAGGTTATTACCTTTGAGGTCCTACTTATTAATTTAACTCCTAGCTCCCTAAATTCAGCTTGTAGGACCTCATCCTGTTTTTTACCTATATGCACCACGACAACTGGCTGTTCATCTTCCCCCTCCAAAATGTCCTGCAGCCGCTCTGAGACATCCTTGACCCTTCCACCAGTGAGGCAACATACCATCCTGGAGTCTGATTTGCGGCCACAGAAACGTCTTATCTATTCCTCTTACAATAGAATCCCTTACAACTATAGCTCTCCCACTCTTTTTCCTGCCCTCTTGTGCAGCAGAGCCACCCATGGTGCCATAAATTTGGCTGCTGCTGCCCTCCCCGAGTGAGTCACTCTCCCGCACCCCTCCCCACTCCCTACAGCACCCAAGGCGGTGTATCTGTTTTGGAGGAGGATGACCGCAAGGGACCCCTGCACTACCTTCCTTCCACTGCTCTTCCTAATGGTCGCCCATTCCCTATCTACCTGAGTCACCTTTCGCTGTGGTGTGACCAACTCATTAAACATGCTATTCACGACATCCTTAGCATTGCGGATGCTCCAGAGCGAATCCATGCGCAGCTCCAGTACCGCAACGCGGTCTGTCAGGTGCTGCAGCAGGATACACTTCCTGCACATGTAGTCGTCAGGGACATTGGAAGCATCCCTGAGTTCCCACTCGCACAGGAGGAGCATGACACGTGTCTGAGCTCTCCTGCCATGACTTAACCCTTCATTAATTTAATTTGGCAACAATGTCAAAGGTTACCGACTGATAAGGGAAACGAAAAAGAAGAAAAACTACTCACCAATCACTTACCCCCTTGGCTGTGACGTTGCCCTTCGATTTCTTTTTACTTCTTTGCCTTCTCTCGCTGCTGCAGCTAGCCTCCTCGATGACTCACCGCTCCTCCGACTGCTGGGCCTTTCATAGACCTCTCCCGGACTCCCGCACCGCCTCCTCCGATCTGCCGCCGCTCCGACTGCTGGGCCTTTTATAGACCTCCCCCGGACTCCCGCACCGCATCCAGTACATTGGCACTCAGCAACCGGTCCCATCTCCCTGAGCAACCAGTCCTTAGCACTCAGCAACTTGTCCCTTGGCCCTCAACAACCGGTCCTTTGGTTCTCAGCAACCAGTCCCTTGGCCCGAAGGAACCGGTCCCTTGGCCCTAAGGAAACGGCCCCTTGCCCGAAGGAACCAGTCCCTTGCCTCTGAGCAACAGGTGCTTTGGCCCTCAGCCACCAGTCCCTTAGCAACCAGTCCCTTGGCCCTTAGCAACCAGTCCCTTAGGCCTCAGCCACCGGTCCCGTGTCCCTCAGCAACCCGTCCCTTGTCCCTCAGCAACCGGTCCCTTGGCCCTCAGCACCCAGCCCCTTGGCCCTCAGCAACCGGCCCCTTGGCCCTCAGCAACCGGTCCCGTGGCCCTTAACAACCGGTCCCGTGGCCCTTAACAACCGGTCCCTTGGCCCTCAGCAACTGGTAACTTGGCCCTCTGCCACCAGTGCCAAGGCTCTCAGCAAACGGTTACTTGGCTCTTCGTACCCAACCATTGGATCTAAGCAATCTGTCCCTTGGCCCTAAACCACCATGGCTTTGCCCTCGGCAACTTACAGGTTTGCCCTCAGCAACCGGCAGTTTTTCCCTCAGCAACCAGTCCCTTGGCCCTCAGCCACCGGTCCCTTGGCCCTCAGCCACCGGTTCCTTGGCCCTCAGCCACCGGTCCCTTGGTCCTGAGCCCTCACAACTCTCAATGATGCCGCCCATAATTTTCTATATTGAAGTTTATAACCTCAGGAACAGAAATGGTATAGAGCAGGGCGGGGAACAGAGTAACATTGGTAATGACAGGGTAATGTAGAGGGAGCTCTGTATTGTACCGGCCCTAGGAGTGCTCGATGCTGACACTCTGTATAAAGTAGAGGTAGGAACAGAAGCAGGCCATTCAGCCCCTCGAGCCTGTTTCCCCCCCCCCCCCCCATTCAGTGAGATCATCGTTGATCTGCCGTGGCTCTGTATCCTTTTACACCCTTGCCTGACAAACATCTATTGATCTCAGATTTAAAATTATTTCAGTGCTAGCACCTGCTGCTTTTTGTGTGAGAGAATCCCACACTTCTACCACCCTTTATGTGAAGTGTTTCCTAACTTCTTTCCTGAATGGCCTGGCTTTGATTTTCAGGTTGTGCCCCCTTCTCCTGGAATCCTCCGCCAACAGAAAACGTTTCTCTCTATTTACCTTAACAATTCCTTTCCACATCCTAATAACCTGAATCAAATGGACTCGCCCCTTAACCTTCTGTATTCTGGGAATTCAAGCCCAGTTTATATAATTTCTCCTCATAATTTAACCCTTGGAGCCCAAGTAATAGTCTGGTGAATCAGTGCTGTGCTCCCTCCCTGAGGCATGGTGCCCAGAACTGACTGTAGTTCTCCAGATGGGGTCTTTCCAGAGCTCTGTACAGCTGGAGCACCAACAATCCATTAGCCCGTTGTTATTTTTGTACCTATCCCCGAGCTTTCACTGATTTAACTACTTGGGCCCCTAAATCTCTCTGCTCATCCACAGCTCCTAGCTTCTCGCCAGTTACAGATGTGTGTGTGTGCACGTGTCTGTGTGTGTGTGGGTCTCTGTGTGTGTGTGTGTGTGTGTGTGTGTGTGTGTGTGTGTGTGTGTGTGTCTATGTGTATGTGTGTGCACCCGTCTGTGTATGTCTGCCGATCTGTTTGCATGTCTGTGTTCCATCTTCCCCTTATTCCGTTCCTTTCTAAATACTGTTCAGTACCAATATGTCTGGCCAATCACCTCCCCAGAAAATGCTGAATTTTCTGTTTAAATTGCTGTATTCTGATTATTTGATTCTGGTATTTAAGAGCAGTAAACATCTCCTGGAAACCCTCAGAATGAATCTCTATTTGGAATAATTCACCAGTCCCGGCGACTGCCCCAACTCGCCCTACGTATCTGCCTGTCCCACTATCGTTCCCCGGTGAGTTATAGACTGAAACAGTGAAGGGGTTACATAGGGTAGATGTTGCGATGATTTTACCCTGTGTGGGGAGTCCAAAACTAGTGGTCATAAATATTAGATACTCACTAATAAATCCAATCAGGAATTCAGGAGAAGCCTCTTCAATCCGAGAGGTTAGAATATAGAGCTTGCTAGCACATCGAGTAGTTAAGGTGAATGGCAGAGTGCCTTTAAGGGGAAGCCAGCTGAGTACATGAGGCAGAAAGGAATGAAATATATGATGATTGGGTGAGGTGTAGTAAGGTGGGTGGAGACTCGTGTGGAGAGTAAACTCCGGCATGAACTAGTTAGGCCGAATGGCCTGTTTCTCTGTTATAAATTCAATGTCATTCCATGGTGAATTCTGAAAAGTCACAGTACAGCACTCGAAACAATCTTCAGCAATGGGCTGGGTGTCACGGGGTCAAACCTTCGACCTTTCACCCCTACCAATCTGAAGATCTTGTGTAAAATGGATGTGGGGAGTTCAGACACAGTCCTTAGTGAGAGGTCAGATTTGTACCAAACAAGGCCCTAAATCTTGCAATGCTACGGGGAAAGGGCGGGAGAGTGGGACCAGCTGAGATATTCTTGCAGAGAGCTAGCACGGGCTAAATGGTCTCCTTCTGTGCTGTAACCTTTCTAGGATTCTATGAAATCGGCAGACTAGCTGTTGCATGCTGATCAAGTGCCTTCAAAAGCCTATTTAAAACCTATCTGGTTTAAATTCACTACAGACATAACCCATTCTCTCCTGGTCCTTCTGTATGTGTGGGTGTGTGTTTCTGTATGTGTGGGTGTGTGTTTGTTTCTGTGTGTGGGTGTGTTTCGGTGTGTGTGGATGTGTTTCTGGAGGCCTGTGTCTGTGTTTTCCCACCATTGAAGCACTGACCACACTTGATCAGCTCTGCTGGGCAGGCCACATTGTCTGCATGCCAGACACGAGATTCCCAAAGCAAGCGCTCTACTCTGAACTCCTTCACGGCAAACAAGCCAAAGGTGTGGCAGAGGAAACGTTACAAGGAGACCCTCAAAGCCTCCCTGATAAAAGTGCAACATTCCCACCGACACCTGGTAGTCCCTGGCCAAAGACCGCCCTAAGTGGAGGAAGTGCATCCGGGAGGGCGCTGAGCACCTCGAGTCTCATTGCCGAGAGCATGCAGAAATCAAGCGCAGGCAGCGGAAAGAGCGTGTGGCAAACCTGTCCCACCCACCCTTTCCCTCAACGACTATCTGTCCCACGTGTGTCAGGGACTGTGGTTCTCGTATTGGACTGTTCAGTCACCTAAGGACTCATTTTAAGAGTGGAAGCAAGTCTTCTTTGATTCTAAGGGACTGCTTATGATGATTGATGTATGTGTTTCTGTATGTGTGGGTATGTATGTCTATGTCTGTTTCTGTACATGTATTTCTGCATGTGTGTGTATGTGTTTCAGTTTGTATATGTATGTGTGTCTATATACAGACACACAGAACTCTACCTAACTAAACTCTATCAATCTGAGTCTTGAATTTTTCAATTGGGCTTCAGCCTCAACAGACTATTTAGGGAGAGAATTCCAGATTTGTGCTACCCTCTGTGTGAACAAGTGCTTCCTGACATCACACCTGAACGGCCCAGCTTTAATGTGAAGGTTGTGCACCTTTTTCTGATGGTGGCTGAGGGCCAAAGCACCTGTTGCTCAGAGGCAAGGGACCGTTTCCTTAGGGCAAGGGACCGTTTCCTTAGGGCCGAGGGGCCGTTTCCTTAGGGCCGAGGGGCCGTTTCCTTAGGGCCGAGGGGCCGTTTCCTTAGGGCCGAGGGGCCGTTTCCTTAGGGCCGAGGGGCCGTTTCCTTAGGGCCGAGGGGCCGTTTCCTTAGGGCCGAGGGGCCGTTTCCTTAGGGCCGAGGGGCCGTTTCCTTAGGGCCGAGGGGCCGTTTCCTTAGGGCCGAGGGGCCGTTTCCTTAGGGCCGAGGGGCCGTTTCCTTAGGGCCGAGGGGCCGTTTCCTTAGGGCCGAGGGGCCGTTTCCTTAGGGCCGAGGGGCCGTTTCCTTAGGGCCGAGGGGCCGTTTCCTTAGGGCCGAGGGACTGGTTGCTGAGAACCAAAGGACCGGTTGTTGAGGGCCAAGGGACCAGTTGCTGAGTGCTAAAGACTGGTTGCTCAGGAAGATGGGACCGGTTGCTACGTGGCAACAGTTGGCTGCTAATGGCCAAGGGACCGGTTGCTGAGTGCCAATGGACTGGATGCTAAGAGCAAAACAACCGATGACTGAGGGCTGAGGATCGGGCGGCTGAGTCTCAAGGGTCTTGTTGCTGAGGGCCAAAGTACCGGTTGCTAAGGGCCAAGTGTTGGTTGCTGGAGGCCAAGGAACCGGTTGCTCAGGGCGAAGGGACCGGTGGCTGAGGGCCAAGGGACCAGTTGCTCAGGACAAAGGGACCTGTTGCTTAGGCCCAAGGGACGGGTTCATTCGGGCAAAGGGACTGGTTGCTAAGCACCAAGGGACCAGTTGCTAAGGGATAAGAGGCTGATTGCTTAGGACCAAGAGACTGGATGCTAAGAGCAAAACAACCAGTGACTGAGGGCTAAGGATCGGGCGGCTGAGTGTCAAGGGACTTGTCGCTGAGGGCCAAAGCACAGGTTGGTAAAGGCCAAATGTTGGTTGCTGTGGGCCAAGGATTGCTAAGGGAGAAAAGACCGGTGGCTGAGGGCCCAGGGACCGATGGCTGAGGGCCCAGGGACCAATTGCAAAGTGCCTAAAGAACAATTGCTAAGGGCTAAATGACCGGTTGCTGAGTGCCAAGGGACCGATCCCGATGTTGGGGAAGTCCAGTCTAAGGATAAGGGGTAGGCCATTTAGGACTGAGATGAGGAGAAACTTCTTCACTCAGAGTTGTAAACCTGTGGAATTCTCTAACACAGAGAGTTGTTGATGCCAGTTCATTAGATATATTCAAGGGGAAGTTAGTTATGGTCCTTAAAGCTAAAGGGATAAAAGGGTATGGAGAGAAAGCAGGAAAGAGGTACTGAGGTGAATGATCAGCCATGATCTTATTGAATGGTGGTGCAGGCTCGAAGGACCGAATGGTCTACTTCTGCAACTATTTTTCTATGTTACACTGGGTCTGAATGTATTACATTCACACACTGAGGGAAGGGAAGGGGGAGGGTTACACTGGGTCTAGATGTATTACATTCACACATTGAGGGAAGGGAATGGGGAGGGTTACACTGGGTCTGGATGTATTACATTCACACACGAAGGGAAGGGGGAGGGTTACACAGGGTCTGGATGTATTACATTCACACACTGAGGGAAGGGAAGTGGGAGCAGAGGTATTTTATATATACTCACGAATCGACAGTATAATTTCAAAGTATAAGGATGACCCCAAATTTGGGATACAGTTAATACTGAGGAGGCCTGTGAAAATACACAATGTTAATGAACTTGTATGTTGGGCATGGAAATGGGAAATTAATTCCAATATAGATAGGTGTGAGGTGGTACATCTTGGTAGGGTGAATAAAGAGGTTGGTAAATGAGTGTTTAAATGAAGGAGAGCAGCAAAGGGAATGGGGGGACAGATACACAAATAATGAAAAGCAGGTTAAAAGGCCATGAAAATGCAAACCAAGCACTGGGGTTCGTTTCGAGAGTAAGGAATTGCAAAGCAGAGAAGTTATGTTCAATCTATATAGACCCTTGGATAGACCAGACTTGGAGTGCTGTGTACAGTCCTGCTCTCCATACTACACAAAGCACATAGAGACACTGGGGAAGGTGCAACACACATTGAGAACGATGATACCAGAACTGAGAGGTTTACATATCCAGAATGACTGAACATGCTGGGGCTCATTCTCTAGAGAAGACAAGGCTGAAGGATGATATAATAGAGACGTTTAAAATTATGAAGGAGTTTAATCGGGTCAATGTAGAGCAGATGTTACCATGTGTGGGAGTCCAACACTAGATCATAAATATAAACTACTCACTAATAAATCCAATAAGGAATTGAGGAGAAAGCTCTTTATTCAGAGAGTGGTTGGAAAGTACAGCTTGCTAATATGTGGGGTAGTTGAGGTGAGCAGCACAGATGCCTTTAAGGGGAAGCCAGATCAGAATATAAGGGAGAAAGGAATCGAAGGATATGATAGGCTGAATGAAGTAAGTTGGGAGGTGGTGGTGTGGAGCATTATCACCGACATGGACCTGTGGGGCTGAATGGTCTGTTTCTTTACTGTAAATAATATATAATTTTCTGGTGAATTCTGAAAAGACATGATACAGCACTCGAAACAAACTTCAGTAAGGGCCTAGGTGTCACAGAGGGTCAAATTCTGACCTTGCACCCCTACTGATCTGAACAACTTGCACAAAATGAATGTGGGGAATTCAAAGACAGTCCTCAGTGAGGGATCAGATGTGTGTGTGTGGTGTGTAACAAGCTCTGAGTCTGGAACCTTTCAGTTGAGCTCCAGCCTCAACAGCTTTTTGGGGAGAGGGTTCCCGATTCCCACTACCCTTTGTATGAAGAAATGCTTCCTGACATCACACCTGAACAGCCTAGCTTTAACTTTAAGGTTATGCCCCTTGTTCTGGTCTCCCAGCAGATGAAATAGTATCCCTGTATCATCTTAAACACCCCACTGATATCAGCCTTCATTTTATATATTAAAGGAAATAAAATGCTCGTCTGTGCCACCTTAACCCTTTTAACCCCCTTTATCATTCTGGTGAATCTGTGCTGAACCCCCGCCAAAGGTAATACATTATTCATGAGGTTTGAGGTCCAGAACTGTACGCAGTGCTCTCGATGGAATCATCCCTTGCATGGTTTAGTATCCGTGGATACAATTCATCCACTCCTGAGGATTTATCATCTTTACGTTTTACTAGTTTAGAAATTCAGCAACAGAAATGGTCTGGAGTGGGATGGGGGACAGAGTAACATTGGTAATGTCAAGGTAATGTAGAGGGAGCTCAATAGCTCACCAGTTCTGGCTACTGCTCCAGCTCGCCCTACGTATCTGTCTGTCCCACTATCCTTCCTCGGTGGGTCTGAATGTTGCAGACTGACACAGTGAAAGATCCAGTGACTGATTCCCACCAGCCCGAGCTCTCCACGTTCTCACTGATGAAACCTCTGTTCACGGGAAGCAGGCTCTGTTTGATTGTTTAGGTTCTGTAACCCCTGGCCCTGTATTACTGCTGTCAGAACAATGGTCTGTATTCAGAAATAAACCTTACTGCATTGATCACAGCTTTATATCCGTGTCTTGTTTCTCATCAGGATCAGTGTCTGAGGACATGGTGTTCGGAGGAGGAATGAGGCTGGGCGATGATTTGGAAATCGCAGGAAGTGTGAAGAGGAAACCACTGCAGGGAATCTCTGCAGTGCCTAATAACACATTCAAAAAGGTAATTCTATAAGACAGGTGTATCAGAGTATTAGCACTGACTGTTCAGGGTCCAAGATATCTCACTTGAATGGGTTTCTTGAGGCATATTGGAAATAGACCCACAGACCGTTTGATGGGACAGTGTCGAGGGAGATTTACTCTCTCTCTATCGCGTGGTTCCTCAATTTCGTTTATTTCTCTCTTTCACTATCTGCCTCATTTTATCTCTCTCTCTCTGCCTCACTCTCTTCTCTCCACCTCTGTTTCATCTACAATTGCTCTCTCTCCCCTCCTCATTTTCTCTCTCTCTCATTCACCTTTTCTCACCTCTCTTTACCTCGCATTTCTCTCTGCCTCGCTGTCTCACTCTACCTTTCTAATCTCTGCTTAGTGGTCCGTCTTTCTGCTTCACGCGCAGTCCCTCTTTCCACCTCTTTTGTCACTCTCTCTTCTCTGCCTCAGTCTCTCTCTCGTCATCCCAGCCGCTGTTTCCTTTTTCCTTCCTCTCTAAAACTCTGCCTCATTCTCTCTCTCCAACTCCCTTGGATTCTTGTCTCTCTCCCTGTGTGTCTCACTTATTTTGCTGCTTGTTTCCTCACACTCTCCCCTTCTCTGTCAGTCTTTCTTTATCTTACTCTCCCTTCTCTCTTGCTATCTTTGTCTCTCCTTCTGTCTTTCTCCATTCTGTCTCTGTTTCTTCCCTCTCTCCCCTGTGTCTCACACTCCCCCACTTCTCCCGTTTTCTCTCTCTATCTACCGGGATTCCTGATGTAACAGGACTGTATGAACCAAAGGCTTTAACACACCCAGCCCGTGCTCTAAACACATTGCATGAGCTGATCACATCTTCTGCAGCCCCCAGTTTTAAAATGTGCTGCCCAGGATGTGCCGGGCCCCACCAGGGGCTTGGAAACTTGCAAGATTTAGCAGTTAATCTAGAGGGAAGTTTGCTTTAGGTTCCAACGTGTGTCTCTACATCTAATCCAGTCCCATTTCCAAACTCATTTTATTACATTACATGGTTCAGTGACACATCCGCCCACATATGTACACGTTGCCTCCGATGTGCTTCTCCGTTAATCTACTGGGCCTTGTTTTTCATTATATTTGACAGCTGGTCTCTGTTTTTGAAGCAGTTCGGTCATTTTGTAAATTTATCTGAAATGTTTGAACATTTGGTAAGCAATTCCTGCTGATCTGCTGAACGGATTTCCATATAGGACACAGATGTCTCGAGGGAGCAGGCTTTCCAGTCACGTTAAAATAATGTTTTAAAGTGTTATTCTCCAGACCGCCTAGCAGTGGAGGCAAACTTGGGGAAATATGTTGGCACATTTATAAAATGAGTAAAGTACACCTGTTTAAAGTTATGAAGGGGCCAAGGGACCGGTTGCTAAGGGCCAAGGGACCGGTTGCTAAGGGCCAAGGGACCGGTTGCTAAGGGCCAAGGGTTGGGTACTAATGGCCAAGTGAATGGTTGCCGAAGGCCTTGGCACTGGTGGCAGAGGGCCAAGAGACCTGTTGCTAAGGGCCTAGAGACTAGGTGCAACAGGCCAAGGGTCTGGTTGCGAATTGCCAAGGGGCCAGTTGCTAAGGGCCAAGGGACCTGTTGGTCAGGGCCAAGGGACCTGTTGGTCAGGGCCAAGTGCCTTGCTGCTAGAAGCGAAACGACCGGAGGCTGTGGACTTAGGATCGGGTGACTGAGCATGAAGGGACTGGTGGCTGAGGGCCAAGGCACTGGTTGCTATGGGCCAATGTTGGTTGCTGTGGGGCAAGGGACCGGTTGCTACGGGCCTACAGACTGGTTGCTAAGGGCGAACAAAACAGTTGCTAAGGGCCAAGGGCCTGGTTACTTCGTTCCAAGGGACCAGTTGCTAAGGGCCAAGGGACTTTTTGTTAAGGGGCAAGTGCCTTGCTGCTAGGAGCGATACGACCGGTGGCTGAGGGCTAAGGATCGAGTGGCTGAGCGCGAAGGGACTGGTGGCTGAGGGCCAAGTGCCTTGCTGCTAAGAGTGAAACAACAGTGGCTGAGAGCTGAGGAAACGTTGCCCAGGGCGAAGAGACCAGTGGCTGAGGGGGGAGAAAGGTCAGAGAGTCCCATTGACTCCGATGCACACTGGTCCATGGGACTGAGGAGAAAGGTCAGAGAGAGTCCCATTGACTCAGATACACTCTGGTCCTGGGGATGGACAATGGAGAAAGGTAAGAGAGAGTCCCATTGACTCAGATACACACTGGTTCTGGGGATAAACTGGGGGGAAAGGTCAGAGAGAGTCCCATTGACTCAGATTCACACTGGTCCTGGGGATGGACAATGGAGAAAGGTCCTGGGGATAAACTGGGGAGAAAGGTCAGAGAGAGTGCCATTGACTCCGATACACACTGGTCCTGGGGATAAACTGGGGAGAAAGGTCAGTTAGTCCCATTGACTCAGATACACACTGGTCCTGGGAATGGACAATGGAGAAAGGTCAGAGAGAGTCCCATTGCCTCAGATACACACTGGCGCTGGGGATAGACTGGGGAGTAAGGTCAGAGGGTCCCATTGACTCAGATAAACACTGGTCCTGGGGTTAGATGGGGGAGAAAGGTCAGAGAGAGTCCCATTGCCTCAGATACACACTGGCGCTGGGGATAGACTGGGAGAAAGGTCAGAGGGTCCCATTGACTCAGATAAACACTGGTCCTGGGGTTAGATGGGGGATAAAGGTCAGAGAGAATCCCATTGCCCCAGATACACACTGGCGCTGGGGATAGACTGGGGAGAAAGGTCAGAGGGTCCCATTGACTCAGATACACACTGGTCCTGGGGTTAGATGGGGGAGAAAGGTCAGAGAGAGTCCCATTGACTCAGATACACACTGGTCCTGGGGATGTACTGGGGGGAAAGGTCAGAGAGAGTCCCATTGACTCAGATACACACTGGTCCTGGGGATGGACAATGGAGAAAGGTCCTGGGGATAATCTGGGGGGAAAGGTCAGAGAGAGTGCCATTGACTCATATACACACTGGTCCTGGGGATAAACTGGGGAGAAAGGTCAGAGAGAGTCCCATTAACTCAAATACACACTGGTGCTGGGGATAGACTGGGGAGAAAGGTCAGAGAGTACCATTGACTCAGATACATACTGGTCCTGCGGGTCAGGGGAGAAAGGTCAGATAGAGTCCCATTGACTCAGTTCCGCACAGCTCCATGGGACTGAGGAGAAAGGTCAGAGAGAGTCCCATTGACTCAGATACACTCTGGTCCTGGGGATGGACAATGGAGAAAGGTAAGAGAGTCCCATTGACTCAGATACACACTGGTCCTGGGGATGGACAATGAAGAAAGGTCCTGGGGATAAACTGGGGAGAAAGGTCAGCTAGTCCCATTGACTCAGATACACACTTCTCCTGGGAATGGACAATGGAGAAAGGTCAGAGAGAGTCACATTAACTCAGATACACACTGGTCCTGGGGGACTGGGGAGAAAGGTCAGAGAGTCCCATTGATTCAGATACACACTGGTCCTGGGGATAGACTGGGGTGAAAGGAAGAGAGTCCTATTGACTCAGATACACACTGGTCGTGGGGATGGACAATGGAGAAAGGTCCTGGGGATAAACTGGGGAGAAAGGTCAGAGAGAGTGCCATTGACTCAGAAACACACTGGTCCTGGGGATAAACTGATGAGAAAGGTCAGTTAGTCCCATTGATTCAGATACACACTGGTCCTGGGCATGGACAATGGAGAAAGGTCAGAGAGAATCCCATTAACTCAGATACATACTGGTCCAGGGGGACTGGGGAGACAGGTCAGAGTCTCATTGACTCAGATACACACTGGTCCTTGGGGGAATGGGGCGAAAGGTCAGAGAGAGTCCCGTTGCCTCAGATACACACTGGTGCTGGGGATAGACTGGGGAGAAAGGTCAGAGAGTACCATTGACTCAGATACATACTGGTCCTGCGGGTCAGCGGAGAAAGGTCAGATAGAGTCCCATTGACTCAGTTACACACAGGTCCATGGGACTGAGGAGAAAGGTCAGAGAGAGTCTCATTGACTCAGATATACTCTGGTCCTGGGGATGGACAATGGAGAGAGGTAAGAGAGAGTTCCATTGACTCAGATACACACTGGTCCTGGGGATAAACTGGGGAGAAAGGTCAGAGAGAGTCCCATTGACTCAGATACACAGTTATCCTGGGGGACTGGGGAGAAAGGTCAGAGAGTCCCATTGACGCAGATACACACTGGTCCTGGTGGACTGGGGAGAAAGGTCAGATAGAGTCCCATTGACTCAGATACACACTAGTCCTGTGGGACTGGGGAGAAAGGTCAGAGAGTTCCATTGACTCAGATACACACTGGTCCTGGGGATGGTCTGGGGAGAAAGGTCAGAGAGAGTCCCATTGACACAGATACACACTGGTCCTGGGGATGGACAATGGAGAAAGGTCCTGGGGATAAACTGGTGAGTAAGGTCAGAAAGAGTGCCATTGACTCACATACACATTGGTCCTGGGAATAAACTGTGGAGAAAGGTCAGAGAGAGTCCCATTGACTCAGATATGCAGTGGTCCTGGGGATAAACTGGGGAGAAAGGTCAGAGAGTCCTATTGACTCAGATACACACTGGTCCTGGGGATGGACAATGGAGAACGGTCAGAGAGAGTCCCATTGATTCAGATAAACACTGCTCCTGGGGGAATTGGGGGAAACGTCAAAGAAAGTCCCATTGACTCAGATACACACTGGTCCTGGGGGACTGAGGGGAAAGGTCAGAGAGTCCCATTGACGCAGATACACACTGGTCCTGGGGATAAACTGGGGAGAAAGATCAGAGAGAGTCCCATTGACTGAGATACACTGGTCCTGGGGACTGGGAGCAAAGGTCAGAGAGAGTCCCATTGAATCAGATAGAAAATAGGTGCACCGCCATTCAATGAGTTCATGGCTGAACATGAAACTTCAGTACCCCCTTCCTACTTTCACGCCATATCCCTTGATCCCCCGAGTAGTAAGGACTTCATCTAACTCCCTTTTGAATATATTTAGTGAATTGGCCTCAACTACGTTCTGTGGTAGAGAATTCCACAGGTTCACCACTCTCTGGGTGAAGAAGTTTCTCCTTTTCTCGGTCCTAAATGGCTTACCCCTTATCCTTAGACTGTGACCCCTGGTTCTGGACTTCCCCAACATTGGGAACATTCTTCCTGCATCCAACCTGTCCAAACCCGTCAGAATTTTAAACGTTTCTATGAGGTCCCCTCTCACTCTTCTGAACTCCAGTGAATACAAGCCCAGTTGATCCAGTCTTTCTTGATAGGTCAGTCCCACCATCCCGGGAATCAGTCTGGTGAATCTTCGCTGCACTCCCTCAATAGCAAGAATGTCCTTCCTCAAGTTAGGAGACCAAAACTGTACACAATACTCCAGGTGTGGCCTCACCAAGGCCCTGCACAACTGTAGCAACACCTCCCTGCCCCTGTACTCAAATCCCCTCGCTATGAAGGCCAACATGCCATTTGCCTTCTTAACCGCCTGCTGTACCTGCATGCCAACCTTCAATGACTGATGTACCATGACACCCAGGTCTCGTTGCACCTTCCCTTTTCCTAATCTGTCACCATTCAGATAATAGTCTGTCTCTCTGTTTTTACCACCAAAGTGGATAACAACCTCACATTTATCCACATTATACTTCATCTGCCACGCATTTGCCCACTCACCTAACCTATCCAAGTCACTCTGCAGCCTCATAGCATCCTCCTCGCAGCTCACACTGCCACCCAACTTAGTGTCATCCGCAAATTTGGAGATACTACATTTAATCCCCTCGTCTAAATCATTAATGTACAATGTAAACAGCTGGGGCCCCAGCACAGAAGCCTGCGGTACCCCACTAGTCACTGCCTGCCATTCCGAAAAGTACCCATTTATTCCTACTCTTTGCTTCCTGTCTGACAGCCAGTTCTCAATCCACGTCAGCTTTAACTTTGCACATTAATCTCCTGTGTGGGACCTTGTCGAAAGCCTTCTGAAAGTCCAAATATACCACATCAACTGGTACTCCTTTGTCCACTTTATTGGAAACATCCTCAAAAAATTCCAGAAGATTTGTCAAGCATGATCTCCCTTTCACAAATCCATGCTGACTTGGACCTATTATGTCACCATTTTCCAAATGCGCTGCTATGACATCCTTAATAATTGATTCCATCATTTTACCCACTACTGAGGTCAGGCTGACCGGTCTATAATTCCCTGCTTTCTCTCCCTCCTTTTTTAAAAAGTGGGGTTACATTGGCTATCCTCCACTCGATAGGAACTGATCCAGAGTCAATGGAATGTTGGAAAATGACTGTCAATGCATCCGCTATTTCCAAGGCCACCTCCTTAAGTACTCTGGGATGCAGTCCATCAGGCCCTGGGGATTTATCGGCCTTCAATCCCTTCAATTTACCCAACACAATTTCCCGACTAATAAAGATTTCCCTCAGTTCCTCCTCCTTACTAGACCCTCTGACCACTTTTATATCCGGAAGGTTGTTTGTGTCCTCCTTAGTGAATACTGAACCAAAGTACTTGTTCAATTGGTCTGCCATTTCTTTGTTCCCCATTATGACTTCCCCTGATTCTGACTGTAGGGGACCTATGTTTGTCTTTACTAACCTTTTTCTCTTTACATACCTATAGAAACTTTTGCAATCCGCCTTAATGTTCCCTGCAAGCTTCTTCTCGTACTCCATTTTCCCTGCCCTAATCAAACCCTTTGTCCTCCTCTGCTGAGTTCTAAATTTCTCCCAGTCCCCAGGTTCGCTGCTATTTCTGGCCAATTTGTATGCCATTTCCTTGGCTTTAATACTATCCCTGATTTCCCTTGATAGCCACGGTTGAGCCACCTTCCCTTTTTTATTTTTACGCCAGACAGGAATGTACAATTGTTGTAATTCATCCATGCGGTCTCTAAATGTCTGCCATTTCCCATCCACAGTCAACCCCTTAAGTATCATTAGCCAATCTATCTTGGCCAATTCATGCCTCATACCTTCAAAGTTACCCTTCTGTAAGTTCTGGACCATGGTCTCTGAATTAACTGTTTCATTCTCCATCCTAATGCAGAATTCCACCATATTATGGTCACTCTTCCCCAAGGGGCCTCGCACAGTGAGATTGCTAATTAATCCTCTCTCATTACACAACACCCAGTCTAAGATGGCCTCCCCCCTAGTTGGTTCCTCAACATATTGGTCTAGAAAACCATCCCTTATGCACTCCAGGAAATCCTCCTCCACCGTATTGCTTCTAGTTTGGCGAGCCCAATCTATGTGCATATTAAAGTCACCCATTATAACTGCTGCACCTTTATTGCATGCACTCCTAATTTCCTGTTTGATGCCCTCCCCAACATCACTACTACTGTTTGGAGGTCTGTACACAACTCCCACTGACGATTTTTTCCCTTTAGTGTTCTGCAGCTCGACCCATATAGATTCCACATCATCCAAGCTAATGTCTTTCCTAACTATTGCATTAATCTCCTCTTTAACCAGCAATGCTACCCCACCACCTTTTCCTTTTATTCTATTTATTTTATTTTAGATACATACTGGTCCTTGGGGACTGGGGGGAAAGGTCAGAGAGAGTCGCATTGACTCAGATACACACTGGTCCTGGGAGACTGGGGAGAAAGGTCAGATAGAGTCCCATTGAATCAGATACGTACTGGTCCTGGGGTACTAGATAGAAAGGTCAGAGAGAGTCCCATTGATTCAGATGCAGACTGGTCCTGGGGATGGACAATGGAGAAAGATCAGAGAGAGTCTCATTGACTCAGATACACACTGGTCCTGGGGGAGTGGGGAGAAAGGTCAGAGAGAGAGTCCCATTCACGCGGATACACACCGGTTATGTGGGACTGGGGAGAAAGGTCAGAGAGAGTCCCTTTGACTCAGATGCACACTGGTCCTGGGGGACAGGGGAGAAAGGTCAGAGAATCCCACTGACTCAGATGGACACTGATGCTGTGGATGGACAATGGAGAAAGGTCAGAGGGAGTTCCATTGACTCAGATACACACTGGTCCTGGGGATAGACTGGGGAGAAAGGTCAGAGAGTCCCATTGACTCAGTTACACACTGGTCCTGGGGGACTGGGGGGAAAGGTCAGAGAGAGTCCCATTGATTCAGATACACACTGGTCCTGGGGGACTGGGGGGAAAGGTTAGAGAGAGTCCCATTGACTCAGAAACACACTGCTCCTGGGGGACTGGGGAGAAAGGTCAGAGAGTCCCATTGACGCAGATGCACACTGGTCCTGGGGTACAGGGGAGAAAGGTCAGAGAATCCCACTGACTCAGATGGACACTGATGCTGTGGATGGACAATGGAGAAAGGTCAGAGGGAGTTCCATTGACTCAGATACACACTGGTCCTGGGGATAGACTGGGGAGAAAGGTCAGAGAGTCCCATTGACTCAGTTACACACTGGTCCTGGGGGACTGGGGGGAAAGGTCAGAGAGAGTCCCATTGATTCAGATACACACTGGTCCTGGGGGACTGGGGGGAAAGGTTAGAGAGAGTCCCATTGACTCAGAAACACACTGCTCCTGGGGGACTGGGGAGGAAGGTCAGAGAGAGTCCCATTGACTCAGATACACACTGGTCCTGGTGGACTCGGGAGAAAGGTCAGACAGAGAGTCCCATTGACTCAGATACACACTGGTCCTGGGGCTGGACTTGGGAGAAAGGTCAGAGCGAGTCCCATTGACTCAGATACACACTGGTCCTGGGGTTTATCTGGGGAGACAAGTCAGAGAGAGTCCCATTGATTAAGATACACAATGGTCGTGGTGGACTGGGCGGAAAGGTCAGAAAGAGTCCCATTGACTCAGATATACAATGGTCCTGGGGGACTAGGGAGAAAGGTCAGAGAGAGTCCCATTGACTCAGATACACACTGGTCCTGGTGGACTGGGGAGAAAGGTCAGACAGAGCGTCCCATTGACTCAGATACACACTGGTCCTGGGGCTGGACTGGGGAGAAAGGTCAGAGCGAGTCCCATTGACTCAGATACACACTGGTCCTGGTGGATTGGGGAGAAAGGTCAGACAGAGAGTCCCATTGACTCAGATACACACTGGTCCTGGGGGACTGGGGAGAAAGGTCAGATAGTCCCATTGACTCAGATACACACCGATTATGCAGGACTGGGGAGAAAGGTCAGAGAGAGTCCCTTTGACTCAGATGCAGACTGGTCCTGGGGATGGACTGGGGAGAAAGTTCAGAGGGAGTCCCATGGACTCAGATACACACTGCTGCTTGGGATAGACTGGGGAGTAAGGTTAGGGAGATTCCCATTGACTCAGATACACACTGGTCCTGGGGATAGACTGGGGAGAAAGGTTAGAGAGAGTCCCATTGACGCAGGTACACACTGGTCCTGGTGGACTGGGGAGAAAGGTCAGCTCGAGTCCCATTTATTCAGATACACACTGGTCCTGGGGGACTGGGGAGAAAGGTCAGAGAATCCCATTGACTCAGATACACACTGGTCCTGGGGATGGACTGGCGAGAAAGGTCAGAGAGAGTCCCATTGACTCAGATACACACCGATCCTGCGGGACTGGGGAGAAAGGTCAGAGAGAGTCCCATTGACTCAGATATACACTGGTCCTGTGGGACTGGAGAGAAAGGTCAGAGACTCCCATTGACTCAGATACACACTGGTCCTGGGGATGGTCTGGGGTGAAAGGTCAGAGAGAGTTCCATTGACTCAGATACACACTGGTCCTGGGGATGGTCTGTGGAGAAAGTTTAGAGAGAATCCCATTGACTCAGATACACACTGGTCCTGGGGATAGACTGGGGAGAAAGGTCAGAGAATCCCATTGACTCAGATAAACACTGGTCCTGGGGGACTGGGGAGTAAGGTCAGAGAGAGTCCCATTGACTCAGTTACACACTGGTCCTGGGGGACTGGGGGCAAAGGTCAGAGAGAGTCCCATTGACTCAGATACACACTGGTCCTGGGGGACTGGGGGGAAAGGTTAGAGAGAGTCCCATTGACTCAAAAACACACTGGTCCTGGTGGACTGGGGAGAAAGGTCAGAGAATCCCATTGACTCAGATACACACTGGTCCTGGGGGACTGGGGAGTAAGGTCAGAGAGAGTCCCATTGACTCAGATACACACTGGTCCTGGGGATGGTCTGGGGAGAAAGGTCAGAGAGTCCCTTTGACTCAGAAACACACGGGTCCTGGGGGACTGGCGGGAAAGGTCAGAGAAAGTCCCATTGACTCAGATACACACTGGTCCTGGGGCTGGACTTGGGAGAAAGGTCAGAGCGAGTCCCATTGACTCAGATACACACTGGTCCTGGGGTTTATCTGGGGAGACAAGTCAGAGAGAGTCCCATTGATTAAGATACACAATGGTCGTGGTGGACTGGGTGGAAAGGTCAGAAAGAGTCCCATTGACTCAGATATACAATGGTCCTGGGGGACTAGGGAGAAAGGTCAGAGAGAGTCCCATTGACTCAGATACACACTGGTCCTGGTGGACTGGGGAGAAAGGTCAGACAGAGCGTCCCATTGACTCAGATACACACTGGTCCTGGGGGACTGGGGAGAAAGTTCAGATAGTCCCATTGACTCAGATACACACCGATCCTGCGGGACTGGGGAGAAAGGTCAGAGAGAGTCCCATTGACTCAGATATACACTGGTCCTGTGGGACTGGAGAGAAAGGTCAGAGACTCCCATTGACTCAGATACACACTGGTCCTGGGGATGGACAATGGAGAAAGGTCAGAGGGAGTTCCATTGACTCAGATACACACTGGTCCTGGGGATAGACTGGGGAGAAAGGTCAGAGAATCCCATTGACTCAGATAAACACTGGTCCTGGGGGACTGGGGAGTAAGGTCAGAGAGAGTCCCATTGACTCAGTTACACACTGGTCCTGGGGGACTGGGGGCAAAGGTCAGAGAGAGTCCCATTGACTCAGATACACACTGGTCCTGGGGGACTGGGGGGAAAGGTTAGAGAGAGTCCCATTGACTCAAAAACACACTGGTCCTGGTGGACTGGGGAGAAAGGTCAGAGAATCCCATTGACTCAGATACACACTGGTCCTGGGGGATGGGGAGTGAGGTCAGAGAGAGTCCCATTGACTCAGATACACACTGGTCCTGGGGATGGTCTGGGGAGAAAGGTCAGAGAGTCCCTTTGACTCAGAAACACACGGGTCCTGGGGGACTGGCGGGAAAGGTCAGAGAAAGTCCCATTGACTCAGATACACACTGGTCCTCGGGATGGACTATGGAGAAAGGTCAGAGAGAGTCCCATTGACTCAGATACACACCGGTCCTGCGGGACTGGGGAGAAAGGTCAGAGAGTCCCTTTGACTCAGATGCACACTGGTCCTGGGGATGGACTGGGGAGAAAGTTCAGAGAGTCCCATTGACTCAGATGGACACTGATGCTGGGGATGGATAATGGAGAAAGGTCAGAGGGTGTCCCATTGACTCAGATACACACTGGTCCTGGGGATGGACTGGTGAGAAAGGTCAGAGAGAGTCCCATTGACTCAGATACACACTGCTCCTGGGGGACTGGGGAGAAAGGTCAGAGAGTCCCATTGACTCAGATACACACCGATTATGCGGGACTGGGGAGAAAGGTCAGAGAGAGTCCCTTTGACTCAGATGCAGACTGGTCCTGGGGATGGACTGGGGAGAATGTTCAGAGGGAGTCCCATGGACTCAGATACACACTGCTGCTTGGGATAGACTGGGGAGTAAGGTTAGGGAGATTCCCATTGACTCAGATACACACTGGTCCTGGGGGACTGGGGAGAAAGGTCAGAGAGAGAGTCCCATTCACTCAGATACACACTGGTCCTGGGGATAGACTGGGGAGAAAGGTCAGAGAGTCCCTTTGACTCAGAAACACACGGGTCCTGGGGGACTGGCGGGAAAGGTCAGAGAAAGTCCCATTGACTCAGATACACACTGGTCCTCGGGATGGACTATGGAGAAAGGTCAGAGAGAGTCCCATTGACTCAGATACACACCGGTCCTGCGGGACTGGGGAGAAAGGTCAGAGAGTCCCTTTGACTCAGATGCACACTGGTCCTGGGGATGGACTGGGGAGAAAGGTCAGAGAGTCCCATTGACTCAGATGGACACTGATGCTGGGGATGGATAATGGAGAAAGGTCAGAGGGTGTCCCATTGACTCAGATACACACTGGTCCTGGGGATGGACTGGTGAGAAAGGTCAGAGAGAGTCCCATTGACTCAGATACACACTGCTCCTGGGGGACTGGGGAGAAAGGTCAGAGAGTCCCATTGACTCAGATACACACCGATTATGCGGGACTGGGGAGAAAGGTCAGAGAGAGTCCCTTTGACTCAGATGCAGACTGGTCCTGGGGATGGACTGGGGAGAATGTTCAGAGGGAGTCCCATGGACTCAGATACACACTGCTGCTTGGGATAGACTGGGGAGTAAGGTTAGGGAGATTCCCATTGACTCAGATACACACTGGTCCTGGGGGACTGGGGAGAAAGGTCAGAGAGAGAGTCCCATTCACTCAGATACACACTGGTCCTGGGGATAGACTGGGGAGTAAGGTTAGAGAGAGTCCCATTGACGCAGGTACACACTGGTCCTGGTGGACTGGGGAGAAAGGTCAGCTCGAGTCCCATTGATTCAGATACAAACTGGTCCTGGGGGACTGGGGAGAAAGGTCAGAGAGAGTCGCATTGACTCAGATACACAATGGTCGTGGGAGTCTGGGGGAAAAGGTCAGAGAGAGTCCCATTGACTCAGATACTCACTGGTCCTGGGGACTGGGGGGAAAGGTCAGAGTGAGTCCCATTGACTCAGATACACACTGGTCCTGGGGATGGTCTGGGGAGAAAGGTCAGAGAGAGTTCCATTGACTCAGATACACACTGGTCCTGGGGATGGTCTGGGGAGAAAGGTCAGAGAGAGTTCCATTGACGCAGATACACACTGTTCCTGGGGATGGTCTGTGGAGAAAGTTTAGAGAGAATCCCATTGACTCAGATACACACTGGTCCTGGGGATGGACAATGGAGAAAGGTCAGAGAGAGTCCCATTGACTCAGATACACACCGGTCCTGCGGGACTGGGGAGAAAGGTCAGAGAGAATCCCATTGACTCAGATACACACTGGTCCTGGGGATGGACAATGGAGAAAGATCAGAGAGAGTCCCATTGACTCAGATACACACTGGTCCTGGGGATGGACAATGGAGAAAGGTCTTGGGGATAAACTGGTGAGTAAGGTCAGAGAGAGTGTCATTGACTCACATACACATTGGTCCTGGGGATAAACTGGAGAAAGGTCAGAGAGAGTCCCATTGACTCAGATACACACTGGTCCTGGGGATGGACAATGGAGAACGGTCAGAGAGAGTCCCATTGACTCAGATACACACTGGTCCTGGGGATGGTCTGGGGAGAAAGGTCAGAGAGTCCCTTTGACTCAGAAACACACGGGTCCTGGGGGACTGGCGGGAAAGGTCAGAGAAAGTCCCATTGACTCAGATACACACTGGTCCTCGGGATGGACTATGGAGAAAGGTCAGAGAGAGTCCCATTGATTCAGATACACACCGGTCCTGCGGGACTGGGGAGAAAGGTCAGAGAGTCCCTTTGACTCAGATGCACACTGGTCATGGGGATGGACTGGGGAGAAAGGTCAGAGAGTCCCATTGACTCAGATGGACACTGATGCTGGGGATGGACAATGGAGAAAAGTCAGAGGGTGTCCCATTGACTCAGATACACACGGGTCCTGGGGGACTGGGGAGAAAGGTCAGAGAGTCCCATTGACTCAGATACACACTGGTCCTGGGGGACTGGGGATAAAGGTCAGAGGGAGTCCCTTTGACTCAGATGCAGACTGGTCCTGGGGATAGACTGGGGAGTAAGGTTAGGGAGATTCCCATTGACTCAGATACACACTGGGCCTGGGGGACTGGGGAGAAAGGTCAGAGAGAGAGTCCCATTGATTCAGATACAAACTGGTCCTGGGGGACTGGGGAGAAAGGTCAGAGAGAGTCGCATTGACTCAGATACACAATGGTCGTGGGAGTCTGGGGGAAAAGGTCAGAGAGAGTCCCATTGACTCAGATACTCACTGGTCCTGGGGACTGGGGGGAAAGGTCAGAGAGAGTCCCATTGACTCAGATACACACTGGTCCTGGGGATGGTCTGGGGAGAAAGGTCAGAGAGAATCCCATTGACTCAGATACACACTGGTCCTGGGGATGGACAATGGAGAAAGGTCAGAGAGAGTCCCATTGACTCAGATACACACTGGTCCTGGGAGACTGGGGAGAAAGGTGGGAGAGTCCCACTGACTCAGATGGACACTGATGCTGGGGATGGACAATGGAGAAAGGTCAGAAAGCGTTCCATTGACTCAGATACATACTGGTCCTGCGGGTCAGGGGAGAAAGATCAGATAGAGTCCCATTGACTCAGATACACACTAGTCCTGGGGGACTGGTGGGAAAGGTCAGAGAGTTCCATTGACTCAGATACACACTGGTCCTGGGGATGGTCTGGGGAGAAAAGTCAGAGAGAGTCCCATTGACTCAGATACACACTGGTCCTGGGGATGGTCTGGGGAGAAAGGTTCGAGAGAATCCCATTGACACAGATGCACACTGGTCCTGGGGATGGACAATGGAGAAAGGTCAGAGAGAGTCCCATTGACTCAGATACACACTGGTCCTGGGGATGGAAAATGGAGAAAGGTCCTGGGGATAAACTGGTGAGTAAGGTCAGAGAGAGTGCCATTGACTCAGATACACACTGGTCCTGGGGATGGACAATGGAGAACGGTCAGAGAGTCCCATTGACTCAGATACACACTGGTCCTGGGGATGGACAATGGAGAACGGTCAGAGAGAGTCCCATTGACTCAGATACACACTGGTCCTGGGGGACTGGGGAGAAAGGTCAGAGAGTCCCATTGACTCAGATAAACACTGCTCCTGGGGGAATTGGGGGAAATGTCAAAGAAAGTCCCATTGACTCAGATACACACTGGTCCTGGGGGACTGGGGAGAAAGGTCAGAGAGAGTCCCATTGACTCAGATGCACACTGGTCCTGGGGATAAGCTGGGGAGAAAGATCAGAGAGAGTCCCATTGACTGAGATACACTGGTCCTGGGGACTGGGAGCAAAGGTCAGAGAGAGTCCCATTGAATCAGATAGAAACATTGAAACATAGAAAATAGGTGCACCGCCATTCAATGAGTTCATGGCTGAACATGAAACTTCAGTACCCCCTTCCTACTTTCATGCCATATCCCTTGATCCCCCGAGTAGTAAGGACTTCATCTAACTCCCTTTTGAATATATTTAGTGAATTGGCCTCAACTACGTTCTGTGGTAGAGAATTCCACAGGTTCACCACTCTCTGGGTGAAGAAGTTTCTCCTTTTCTCGGTCCTAAATGGCTTACCCCTTATCCTTAGACTGTGACCCCTGGTTCTGGACTTCCCCAACATTGGGAACATTCTTCCTGCATCCAACCTGTCCAAACCCGTCAGAATTTTAAACATTTCTATGAGGTCCCCTCTCACTCTTCTGAACTCCAGTGAATACAAGCCCAGTTGATCCAGTCTTTCTTGATAGGTCAGTCCCACCATCCCGGGAATCAGTCTGATGAATCTTCGCTGCACTCCCTCAATAGCAAGAATGTCCTTCCTCAAGTTAGGAGACCAAAACTGTACACAATACTCCAGGTGTGGCCTCACCAAGGCCCTGTACAACTGTAGCAACACCTCCCTGCCCCTGTACTCAAATCCCCTCGCTATGAAGGCCAACATGCCATTTGCTTTCTTAACCGCCTGCTGTACCTGCATGCCAACCTTCAATGACTGATGTACCATGACACCCAGGTCTCGTTGCACCTTCCCTTTTCATAATCTGTCACCATTCAGATAATAGTCTGTCTCTCTGTGTTTACCACCAAAGTGGATAACCTCACATTTATCCACATTATACTTCATCTGCCACGCATTTGCCCACTCACCTAACCTATCCAAGTCACTCTGCAGCCTCATAGCATCCTCCTCGCAGCTCACACTGCCACCCAACTTAGTGTCATCCGCAAATTTGGAGATACTACATTTAATCCCCTCGTCTAAATCATTAATGTACAATGTAAACAGCTGGGGCCCCAGCACAGAAGCCTGCGGTACCCCAGTAGTCACTGTCTGCCATTCCGAAAAGTACCCATTTACTCCTACTCTTTGCTTCCTGTCTGACAACCAGTTCTCAATCCACGTCAGCACACTACCCCCAATCCCATGTGCTTTAACTTTGCACATTAATCTCCTGTGTGGGACCTTGTTGAACGTCCAAATATACCACATCAACTGGTACTCCTTTGTCCACTTTATTGGAAACATCCTCAAAAAATTCCAGAAGATTTGTCAAGCATGATCTCCCTTTCACAAATCCATGCTGACTTGGACCTATCATGTCACCATTTTCCAAATGCGCTGCTATGACATCCTTAATAATTGATTCCATCATTTTACCCACTACTGAGGTCAGGCTGACCGGTCTATAATTCCCTGCTTTCTCTCCCTCCTTTTTTAAAAAGTGGGGTTACATTGGCTATCCTCCACTCGATAGGAACTGATCCAGAGTCAATGGAATGTTGGAAAATGACTGTCAATGCATCCGCTATTTCCAAGGCCACCTCCTTAAGTACTCTGGGATGCAGTCCATCAGGCCCTGGGGATTTATCGGCCTTCAATCCCTTCAATTTACCCAACACAATTTCCCGACTAATAAAGATTTCCCTCAGTTCCTCCTCCTTACTAGACCCTCTGACCACTTTTATATCCGGAAGGTTGTTTGTGTCCTCCTTAGTGAATACTGAACCAAAGTACTTGTTCAATTGGTCTGCCATTTCTTTGTTCCCCATTATGACTTCCCCTGATTCTGACTGCAGGGGACCTATGTTTGTCTTTACTAACCTTTTTCTCTTTACATACCTATAGAAACTTTTGCAATCCGCCTTAATGTTCCCTGCAAGCTTCTTCTCGTACTCCATTTTCCCTGCCCTAATCAAACCCTTTGTCCTCCTCTGCTGAGTTCTAAATTTCTCCCAGTCCCCAGGTTCGCTGCTATTTCTGGCCAATTTGTATGCCATTTCCTTGGCTTTAATACTATCCCTGATTTCCCTTGATAGCCACGGTTTAGCCACCTTCCCTTTTTTATTTTTACGCCAGACAGGAATGTACAATTGTTGTAATTCATCCATGCGGTCTCTAAATGTCTGCCATTGCCCATCCACAGTCAACCCCTTAAGTATCATTAGCCAATCTATCTTGGCCAATTCATGCCTCATACCTTCAAAGTTACCCTTCTGTAAGTTCTGGACCATGGTCTCTGAATTAACTGTTTCATTCTCCATCCTAATGCAGAATTCCACCATATTATGGTCACTCTTCCCCAAGGGGCCTCGCACAGTGAGATTGCTAATTAATCCTCTCTCATTACACAACACCCAGTCTAAGATGGCCTCCCCCCTAGTTGGTTCCTCGACATATTGGTCTAGAAAACCATCCCTTATGCACTCCAGGAAATCCTCCTCCACCGTATTGCTTCTAGTTTGGCGAGCCCAATCTATGTGCATATTAAAGTCACCCATTATAACTGCTGCACCTTTATTGCATGCACTCCTAATTTCCTGTTTGATGCCCTCCCCAACATCACTACTACTGTTTGGAGGTCTGTACACAACTCCCACTAACGATTTTTGCCCTTTAGTGTTCTGCAGCTCTACCCATATAGATTCCACATCATCCAAGCTAATGTCTTTCCTAACTATTGCATTAATCTCCTCTTTAACCAGCAATGCTACCCCACCTCCTTTTCCTTTTATTCTATTTATTTTATTTTAGATACATACTGGTCCTTGGGGACTGGGGGGAAAGGTCAGAGAGAGTCGCATTGACTCAGATACACACTGGTCCTGGGAGACTGGGGAGAAAGGTCAGATAGAGTCCCATTGAATCAGATACGCACTGGTCCTGGGCTACTAGATAGAAAGGTCAGAGAGAGTCCCATTGATTCAGATGCAGACTGGTCCTGGGGATGGACAATGGAGAAAGATCAGAGAGAGTCTCATTGACTCAGATACACACTGGTCCTGGGGGAGTGGGGAGAAAGGTCAGAGAGAGAGTCCCATTCACGCAGATACACACCGGTTATGTGGGACTGGGGAGAAAGGTCAGAGAGAGTCCCTTTGACTCAGATGCACACTGGTCCTGGGGGACAGGGGAGAAAGGTCAGAGAGAGTCCCTTTGACTCAGATGCACACTGGTCCTGGGGATGGACAATGGAGAAAGGTCAGAGAGAGTCCCATTGACTCAGATACACACCGGTCCTGCGGGACTGGGGAGAAAGGTCAGAGAGTCCCATTGACTCAGATACACACTGGTCCTGGGAGACTGGGGAGAAAGGTGAGAGAGTCCCACTGACTCAGATGGACACTGATGCTGTGGATGGACAATGGAGAAAGGTCAGAGGGAGTTCCATTGACTCAGATACACACTGGTCCTGGGGAGAAAGGTCAGAGAGTCCCATTGACTCAGATACACACTGGTCCTGGGGGACTGGGGGGAAAGGTTAGAGAGAGTCCCATTGACTCAGAAACACTCTGCTCCTGGGGACTGGGGGGAAAGGTCAGAGAGTCCCATTCACTCAGATACACACTGGTCCTGTGGGACTGGAGAGAAAGGTCAGAGACTCCCATTGACTCAGATACACACTGGTCCTGGGGATGGTCTGGGGAGAAAGTTTAGAGAGAATCCCATTGACTCAGATACACACTGGTCCTGGTGGACTGGGGAGAATGGTGAGATAGAGTCCCATTGTCTCAGATACACACTGGACCTGGAGGACTGGGGGGAAAGGTCAGCGAGTCCCATTGACTCAGATACACATTGGTCCTGGGGATAGACTGGGGAGAAAGGTCAGAGAGAGTCCCATTGACTCAGATACACACGGGTCCTGGGGGACTGGCGGGAAAGGTCAGAGAAAGTCCCATTGACTCAGATACACACTGGTCCTCGGGATGGACTGTGGAGAAAGGTCAGAGAAAGTCCCATTGACTCAGATACACACTGGTCCTCGGGATGGACTGTGGAGAAAGGTCAGAGAGAGTCCCATTGACTCAGATACACACCGGTCCTGCGGGACTGGGGAGAAAGGTCAGAGAGTCCCTTTGACTCAGATGCACATTGGTCCTGGGGATGGACTGGGGAGAAAGGTCAGATAGTCCCATTGACTCAGATGGACACTGATGCTGGGGATGGACAATGGAGAAAGGTCAGAGGGAGTCCCATTGACTCAGATACACACTGGTCTTGGGAGAATGTTCAGAGGGAGGCCCATGGACTCAGATATCCACTGCTCCTGGGGATAAACTCGGGAGAAAGGTCAGAGAGAGTCCCATTGACTCAGATACACACTGGTCCTGGGGATAGACTGGGGAGAAAGGTCAGAGAGAGTCCCATTGACTCAGATACACACTGGTCCTGGGGGACTGGGGGGAAAGGTTAGAGAGAGTCCCATTGACTCAGAAACACACTGCTCCTGGGGGACTGGGGAGGAAGGTCAGAGAGAGTCCCATTGACTCAGATACACACTGGTCCTGGTGGACTGGGGAGAAAGGTCAGACAGAGAGTCCCATTGACTCAGATACACACTGATCCTGGGGCTGGACTTGGGAGAAAGGTCAGAGAGTCCCATTGATTCAGATACACACTGGTCCTGGTGGACTGGGGAGAAAGGACAGCTCGAGTCCCATTGATTCAGATACAAACTGGTCGTGGGGGACTGGGGAGAAAGGTCAGAGAGTCCCATTCACTCAGATACACACTGGTCCTGTGGGACTGGAGAGAAAGGTCAGAGAGTCCCATTGACTCAGATACACACTGGTCCTGGGGATGGTCTGGGGAGAAAGGTCAGACAGAGAGTCCCATTGACTCAGATGCACACTGATCCTGGGGCTGGACTTGGGAGAAAGGTCAGAGAGTCCCATTGATTCAGATACACACTGGTCATGGGGGACTGGGCGGAAAGGTCAGAGATTCCCATTCACTCAGATACACACTGGTCCTGGGGATAGACTGGGGAGTAAGGTTAGAGAGAGTCCCATTGACTCAGATACACACTGGTCCTGGGGGACTGGGGAGAAAGGTCAGAGAGTCCCATTGACGCAGGTACACACTGGTCCTGGTGGACTGGGGAGAAAGGACAGCTCGAGTCCCATTGATTCAGATACAAACTAGTCGTGGGGGACTGGGGAGAAAGGTCAGAGAGTCCCATTCACTCAGATACACACTGGTCCTGTGGGACTGGAGAGAAAGGTCAGAGACTCCCATTGACTCAGATACACACTGGTCCTGGGGATGGTCTGGGGAGAAAGTTTAGAGAGAATCCCATTGACTCAGATACACACTGGTCCTGGTGGACTGGGGAGAATGGTGAGATAGAGTCCCATTGTCTCAGATACACACTGGTCCTGTGGGACTGGAGAGAAAGGTCAGAGAGTCCCATTGACTCAGATACACACTGGTCCTGGGGATGGTCTGGGGAGAAAGTTTAGAGAGAATCCCATTGACTCAGATACACACTGGTCCTGGTGATAGACTGGGGAGAAAGGTCAGAGAGTCCCTTTGACTCAGATACACACGGGTCCTGGGGGACTGGTGGGAAAGGTCAGAGAAAGTCCCATTGACTCAGATACACACTGGTCCTCGGGATGGACTCTGGAGAAAGGTCAGAGAGAATCCCATTCACTCAGATACACACGGGTCCTGGGGATAGACTGGGGAGAAAGGTCCGAGAGTCCCATTTACTCAGGTACACAGTGGTCCTGGGGATGGACAATGGGGAAAAGTCAGTGAGAGTCCCATTGACTCAGATACACACTGGTCCTGGTGGACTGGGGAGTAAGGTCAGCTCGAGTCCCATTGATTCAGATACAAACTGGTCCTGGGGACTGGGGGGAAAGGTCAGAGAGTCCCATTGACTCAGATACACACTGGTCCTGTGGGACTGGAGAGAAATGTCAGAGAGAGTCCCATTGATTCAGATGCAGACTGGTCCTGGGGATGGACAATGGAGAAAGATCAGAGAGCGTCCCATTGACTCAGATACACACTGGTCCTGGGGATAGACTGGGGAGAAAGGTCAGAGAGTCCCATTGACTCAGATACACACTGGTCCTGGGGATAGACTGGGGAGAAAGGTCAGAGAGTCCCATTGACGCAGATACACACTGGTCCTGGTGGACTGGGGAGAATGGTGAGATAGAGTCCCATTGACTCAGATACACACAGCTCCTGGGGATAGACTGGGGAGAAAGGTGAGAGAGTCCCACTGACTCAGATGGACACTGATGCTGTGGATGGACAATGGAGAAAGGTCAGAGGGAGTTCCATTGACTCAGATACACACTGGTCCTGGGGATAGACTGAGGAGAAAGGTCAGAGAGTCCCATTGACTCAGATACACACCGATTATGCGGGACTGGGGAGAAAGGTCAGAGAGAGAGTCCCATTGACTCAGATACTCACTGGTCCTGGGGACTGGGGGGAAAAGGTCAGAGTGAGTCCCATTGACTCAGATATACACTGGTCCTGGGGATGGTCTGGGGAGAAAGGTCAGAGAGAGTTCCATTGACTCAGATACACACTGGTCCTGGGGATGGTCTGTGGAGAAAGTTTAGAGAGAATCCCATTGACTCAGATACACACTGGTCCTGGGGATGGACAATGGAGAAAGGTCAGAGAGAGTCCCATTGACTCAGATACACACCGGTCCTGCGGGACTGGGGAGAAAGGTCAGAGAGTCCCATTGACTCAGATACACACTGGTCCTGGGGATGGTCTGGGGAGAAAGGTTCGAGAGAATCCCATTGACACAGATACACACTGGTCCTGGGGATGGACAATGGAGAAAGGTCAGAGAGAGTCCCATTGACTCAGATACACACTGGTCCTGGGGATGGACAATGGAGAAAGGTCCTGGGGATAAACTGGTGAGTAAGGTCAGAGAGAGTCCCATTGACTCAGATACACACTGGTCCTGGGGATGGACAATGGAGAACGGTCAGAGAGAGTCCCATTGACTCAGATACACACTGGTCCTGGGGGACTGGGGAGAAAGGTCAGAGAGTCCCATTGACTCAGATAAACACTGCTCCTGGGGGAATTGGGGGAAATGTCAAAGAAAGTCCCATTGACTCAGATACACACTGGTCCTGGGGGACTGGGGAGAAAGGTCAGAGAGAGTCCCATTGACTCAGATGCACACTGGTCCTGGGGATAAACTGGGGAGAAAGATCAGAGAGAGTCCCATTGACTGAGATACACTGGTCCTGGGGACTGGGAGCAAAGGTCAGAGCGAGTCCCATTGAATCAGATAGAAACATAGAAACATAGAAAATAGGTGCACCGCCATTCAATGAGTTCATGGCTGAACATGAAACTTCAGTACCCCCTTCCTACTTTCATGCCATATCCCTTGATCTCCCGAGTAGTAAGGACTTCATCTAACTCCCTTTTGAATATATTTAGTGAATTGGCCTCAACTACTTTCTGTGGTAGAGAATTCCACAGGTTCACCACTCTCTGGGTGAAGAAGTTTCTCCTTTTCTCGGTCCTAAATGGCTTACCCCTTATCCTTAGACTGTGACCCCTGGTTCTGGACTTCCCCAACATTGGGAACATTCTTCCTGCATCCAACCTGTCCAAACCCGTCAGAATTTTAAACATTTCTATGAGGTCCCCTCTCACTCTTCTGAACTCCAGTGAATACAAGCCCAGTTGATCCAGTCTTTCTTGATAGGTCAGTCCCACCATCCCGGGAATCAGTCTGATGAATCTTCGCTGCACTCCCTCAATAGCAAGAATGTCCTTCCTCAAGTTAGGAGACCAAAACTGTACACAATACTCCAGGTGTGGCCTCACCAAGGCCCTGCACAACTGTAGCAACACCTCCCTGCCCCTGTACTCAAATCCCCTCGCTATGAAGGCCAACATACCATTTGCTTTCTTAACCGCCTGCTGTACCTGCATGCCAACCTTCAATGACTGATGTACCATGACACCCAGGTCTCGTTGCACCTTCTCTTTTCTAATCTGTCACCATTTAGATAATAGTCTGTCTCTCTGTGTTTACCACCAAAGTGGATAACCTCACATTTATCCACATTATACTTCATCTGCCACGCATTTGCCCACTCACCTAACCTATCCAAGTCACTCTGCAGCCTCATAGCATCCTCCTCGCAGCTCACACTGCCACCCAACTTAGTGTCATCCGCAAATTTGGAGATACTACATTTAATCCCCTCGTCTAAATCATTAATGTACAATGTAAACAGCTGGGGCCCCAGCACAGAAGCCTGCGGTACCCCAGTAGTCACTGTCTGCCATTCCGAAAAGTACCCATTTACTCCTACTCTTTGCTTCCTGTCTGACAACCAGTTCTCAATCCACGTCAGCACACTACCCCCAATCCCATGTGCTTTAACTTTGCACATTAATCTCCTGTGTGGGACCTTGTTGAACGTCCAAATATACCACATCAACTGGTACTCCTTTGTCCACTTTATTGGAAACATCCTCAAAAAATTCCAGAAGATTTGTCAAGCATGATCTCCCTTTCACAAATCCATGCTGACTTGGACCTATCATGTCACCATTTTCCAAATGCGCTGCTATGACATCCTTAATAATTGATTCCATCATTTTACCCACTACTGAGGTCAGGCTGACCGGTCTATAATTCCCTGCTTTCTCTCCCTCCTTTTTTAAAAAGTGGGGTTACATTGGCTATCCTCCACTCGATAGGAACTGATCCAGAGTCAATGGAATGTTGGAAAATGACTGTCAATGCATCCGCTATTTCCAAGGCCACCTCCTTAAGTACTCTGGGATGCAGTCCATCAGGCCCTGGGGATTTATCGGCCTTCAATCCCTTCAATTTACCCAACACAATTTCCCGACTAATAAAGATTTCCCTCAGTTCCTCCTCCTTACTAGACCCTCTGACCACTTTTATATCCGGAAGGTTGTTTGTGTCCTCCTTAGTGAATACTGAACCAAAGTACTTGTTCAATTGGTCTGCCATTTCTTTGTTCCCCATTATGACTTCCCCTGATTCTGACTGCAGGGGACCTATGTTTGTCTTTACTAACCTTTTTCTCTTTACATACCTATAGAAACTTTTGCAATCCGCCTTAATGTTCCCTGCAAGCTTCTTCTCGTACTCCATTTTCCCTGCCCTAATCAAACCCTTTGTCCTCCTCTGCTGAGTTCTAAATTTCTCCCAGTCCCCAGGTTCGCTGCTATTTCTGGCCAATTTGTATGCCATTTCCTTGGCTTTAATACTATCCCTGATTTCCCTTGATAGCCACGGTTGAGCCACCTTCCCTTTTTTATTTTTACGCCAGACAGGAATGTACAATTGTTGTAATTCATCCATGCGGTCTCTAAATGTCTGCCATTGCCCATCCACAGTCAACCCCTTAAGTATCATTAGCCAATCTATCTTGGCCAATTCATGCCTCATACCTTCAAAGTTACCCTTCTGTAAGTTCTGGACCATGGTCTCTGAATTAACTGTTTCATTCTCCATCCGAATGCAGAATTCCACCATATTATGGTCACTCTTCCCCAAGGGGCCTCGCACAGTGAGATTGCTAATTAATCCTCTCTCATTACACAACACCCAGTCTAAGATGGCCTCCCCCCTAGTTGGTTCCTCGACATATTGGTCTAGAAAACCATCCCTTATGCACTCCAGGAAATCCTCCTCCACCGTATTGCTTCTAGTTTGGCGAGCCCAATCTATGTGCATATTAAAGTCACCCATTATAACTGCTGCACCTTTATTGCATGCACTCCTAATTTCCTGTTTGATGCCCTCCCCAACATCACTACTACTGTTTGGAGGTCTGTACACAACTCCCAATAACGATTTTTGCCCTTTAGTGTTCTGCAGCTCTACCTATATAGATTCCACATCATCCAAGCTAATGTCTTTACTAACTATTGCATTAATCTCCTCTTTAACCAGCAATGCTACCCCACCTCCTTTTCCTTTTATTCTATTTATTTTATTTTAGATACATACTGGTCCTTGGGGACTGGGGGGAAAGGTCAGAGAGAGTCGCATTGACTCAGATACACACTGGTCCTGGGAGACTGGGGAGAAAGGTCAGATAGAGTCCCATTGAATCAGATACGCACTGGTCCTGGGCTACTAGATAGAAAGGTCAGAGAGAGTCCCATTGATTCAGATGCAGACTGGTCCTGGGGATGGACAATGGAGAAAGATCAGAGAGAGTCCCATTGACTCAGATACACACCGGTCCTGCGGGACTGGGGAGAAAGGTCAGAGAGTCCCATTGACTCAGATACACACTGGTCCTGGGAGACTGGGGAGAAAGGTGAGAGAGTCCCACTGACTCAGATGGACACTGATGCTGTGGATGGACAATGGAGAAAGGTCAGAGAGTCCCATTGACTCAGTTACACACTGGTCCTGGGGGACTGGGGGGAAAGGTCAGAGAGAGTCCCATTGACTCAGATACACACTGGTCCTGGGGGACTGGGGGGAAAGGTTAGAGAGAGTCCCATTGACTCAGAAACACACTGCTCCTGGGGGACTGGGGAGGAAGGTCAGAGAGAGTCCCATTGACTCAGATACACACTGGTCCTGGTGGACTGGGGAGAAAGGTCAGAGCGAGTCCCATTGACTCATACACACTGGTCCTGGGGATGGTCTGGGGAGAAAGGTCAGAGAGAGTCCCATTGTCTCAGATACACACTGGACCTGGAGGACTGGGGGGAAAGGTCAGAGCGAGTCCCATTGACTCAGATACACATTGGTCCTGGGGATGGTCTGGGGAGAAAGGTCAGAGAGTCCCTTTGACTCAGATACACACGGGTCCTGGGGGACTGGCGGGAAAGGTCAGAGAAAGTCCCATTGACTCAGATACACACCGGTCCTGCGGGACTGGGGAGAAAGGTCAGAGAGTCCCTTTGACTCAGATGCACATTGGTCCTGGGGATGGACTGGGGAGAAAGGTCAGATAGTCCCATTGACTCAGATGGACACTGATGCTGGGGATGGACAATGGAGAAAGGTCAGAGGGAGTCCCATTGACTCAGATACACACTGGTCTTGGGAGAATGTTCAGAGGGAGGCCCATGGACTCAGATATCCACTGCTCCTGGGGATAAACTCGGGAGAAAGGTCAGAGAGAGTCCCTTTGACTCAGATACACACGGGTCCTGGGGGACTGGTGGGAAAGGTCAGAGAAAGTCCTATTGACTCAGATACACACTGGTCCTCGGGATGGACTATGGAGAAAGGTCAGAGAGAGTCCCATTGACTCCGATACAAACTGGTCCTGGGAAACTGGGGAGAAAGGTCAGAGAGAGTCCCATTGACTCAGATACACACTGGGCCTGGGGATGGTCTAGGGAGAAAGGTCAGAGAGAGTCCCATTGACTCAGATACACACTGGTCCTGGGGATGGACAATGGAGAAAGGTCAGAGAGAATCCCATTCACTCAGATACACACGGGTCCTGGGGATAGACAGGGGAGAAAGGTCAGAGAGAGTCCCATTGACTCAGATATACACTGGTCCTGGGGACTGGGGGGAAAGGTCAGAGAGTCCCATTCACTCAGATACACACTGGTCCTGTGGGACTGGAGAGAAAGGTCAGAGACTCCCATTGACTCAGATACACACTGGTCCTGGGGATGGTCTGGGGAGAAAGTTTAGAGAGAATCCCATTGACTCAGATACACACTGGTCCTGGGGATGGACAATGGAGAAAGGTCAGAGAGTCCCACTGACTCAGATGGACACTGATGCTGGGGATGGACAATGGAGAAAGGTCAGAGGGAGTTCCATTGACTCAGATACACACTGGTCCTGGGGGACTGGGGAGAAAGGTCAGAGAGAGTTCCATTGACTCAGTTACACACTGGTCCTGGGAGACTGGGGGCAAAGGTCAGAGAGAGTCCCATTGACTCAGATACACACAGCTCCTGGGGTCTGGGGAGAAAGGTCAGAGAGTCCCATTGACGCAGATACACACTGGTCCTGGGCTACTAGATAGAAATGTCAGAGAGAGTCCCATTGATTCAGATGCAGACTGGTCCTGGGGATGGACAATGGAGAAAGGTCAGAGAGAGTCCCATTGACTCAGATACACACTGGTCCTGGGAGACTGGGGAGAAAGGTGAGAGAGTCCCACTGACTCAGATGGACACTGATGCTGTGAATGGACAATGGAGAAAGGTCAGAGGGAGTTCCATTGACTCAGATACACACTGGTCCTGGGGATAGACTGGGGAGAAAGGTCAGAGAGTCCCATTGACTCAGATACACACTGGTCCTGGGGCTGGACTGGGGAGAAAGGTCAGAGCGAGTCCCATTGACTCAGATACACACTGGTCCTGGTGGACTGGGGAGAAAGGTCAGACAGAGAGTCCCATTGACTCAGATACACACTGGTCCTGGGGATGGACTGGGGAGTAAGGTTAGAGAGAGTCCCATTGACGCAGGTACACACTGGTCCTGGTGGACTGGGGAGAAAGGTCAGAGAATCCCATTGACTCAAATACACACTGGTCTTGGGATGGACTGGGGAGAAAGGTCAGAGAGAGTCCCATTGACTCAGATACACACCGGTCCTGGGAGAATGTTCAGAGGGAGGCCCATGGACTCAGATATCCACTGCTCCTGGGGATAAACTCGGGAGAAAGGTCAGAGAGAGTCCCATTGACTCAGATACACACTGGTTCTGGGGATAGACTGGGGAGAAAGGTCAGAGAGAGTCCCATTGACTCAGAAACACACTGCTCCTGGGGGACTGGGGAGGAAGGTCAGAGAGAGTCCCATTGACTCAGATACACACTGGTCCTGGTGGACTGGGGGGAAAGGTCAGACAGAGAGTCCCATTGACTCAGATACACACTGATCCTGGGGCTGGACTTGGGAGAAAGGTCAGAGAGTCCCATTGATTCAGATACACACTGGTCATGGGGGACTGGGCGGAAAGGTCAGAGAGTCCCATTGACTCAGATACACACCGGTCCTGCGGGACTGGGGAGAAAGGTCAGAGAGTCCCATTGACTCAGATACACACTGGTCCTGGGAGATTGGGGAGAAAGGTCAGAGAGTCCCATTGACTCAGATGGACACTGATGCTGGGGATGGACCATGGAGAAAGGTCAGAGGGAGTCCCATTGACTCAGATACACACTGGTCTTGGGAGAATGTTCAGAGGAAGGCCCATGGACTCAGATATCCACTGCTCCTGGGGATAAACTCGGGAGAAAGGTCAGAGAGAGTCCCATTGACTCAGATACACACTGGTCCTGGGGGACTGGGGGGAAAGGTTGGAGAGAGTCCCATTGACTCAGAAACACACTGCTCCTGGGGGACTGGGGAGGAAGGTCAGAGAGAGTCCCATTGACTCAGATACACACTGGTCCTGGTGGACTGGGGAGAAAGGTCAGACAGAGAGTCCCATTGACTCAGATACACACTGATCCTGGGGCTGGACTTGGGAGAAAGGTCAGAGCGAGTCCCATTGACTCAGATACACACTGGTCCTGGGGACTGGGGGGAAAGGTCAGAGAGTCCCATTCACTCAGATACACACTGGTCCTGGGGATGGACTGGGGAGAAAGGTCAGAGAGTCCCTTTGACTCAGATACACACGGGTCCTGGGGGACTGGTGGGAAAGGTCAGAGAAAGTCCCATTGACTCAGATACACACTGGTCCTCGGGATGGACTATGGAGAAAGGTCAGAGAGAGTCCCATTGACTCAGATACAAACTGGTCCTGGGAAACTGGGGAGAAAGGTCAGAGAGAGTCCCATTGACTCAGATACACACTGGGCCTGGGGATAGACTGGGGAGAAAGGTCAGAGAGAGTCCCATTGACTCAGATACACACTGGTCCTGGGGATGGACAATGGAGAAAGGTCAGAGAGAATCCCATTGACTCAGATACACACTGGTCCTGGGGCTAGACTAGGGAGTAAGGTTAGAGAGAGTCCCATTGACGCAGGTACACACTGGTCCTGGTGGACTGGGGAGAAAGGTCAGCTCGAGTCCCATTGATTCAGATACAAACTGGTCCTGGGGGACTGGGGAGAAAGGTCAGAGAATCCCATTGACTCAGATACACACTGGTCCTGGGGATGGACTGGGGAGAAAGGTCAGAGAGAGTCCCATTGACTCAGATACACACCGGTCCTGCGGGACTGGGGAGAAAGGTCAGAGAGAGTCCCATTGACTCAGATATACACTGGTCCTGGGGACTGGGGGGAAAGGTCAGAGAGTCCCATTCACTCAGATACACAATGGTCCTGTGGGACTGGAGAGAAAGGTCAGAGACTCCCATTGACTCAGATACACACTGGTCCTGGGGATGGTCTGGGGAGAAAGGTCAGAGAGAGTTCCATTGACTCAGATACACACTGGTCCTGGAGATGGTCTGTGGAGAAAGTTTAGAGAGAATCCCATTGACTCAGATACACACTGGTCCTGGGGATGGACAATGGAGAAAGGTCAGAGAGAGTCCCACTGACTCAGATGGACACTGATGCTGGGGATGGACAATGGAGAAAGGTCAGAGGGAGTTCCATTGACTCAGATACACACTGGTCCTGGGGATAGACTGGGGAGAAAGGTCAGAGAATCCCATTGACTCAGATACACACTGGTCCTGGGGGACTGGGGAGAAAGGTCAGAGAGAGTCCCATTGACTCAGATACACACAGCTCCTGGGGATAGACTGGGGAGAAAGGTCAGAGAGAGTCCCATTGACTCAGATACAAAAGGTCCTGGGGTTTATCTGGGGAGAAAGGTCAGAGAGAGTCCCATTGTCTCAGATACACACTGGACCTGGAGGACTGGGGGGAAAGGTCAGAGCGAGTCCCATTGACTCAGATACACATTGGTCCTGGGGATGGTCTGGGGAGAAAGGTCAGAGAGTCCCTTTGACTCAGATACACACGGGTCCTGGGGGACTGGCGGGAAAGGTCAGAGAGTCCCATTGACTCAGATGGACACTGATGCTGGGGATGGACAATGGAGAAAGGTCAGAGGGAGTCCCATTGACTCAGATACACACTGGTCCTGGGGATGGACTGGTGAGAAAGGTCAGAGAGAGTCCCATTGAATCAGATACACACTGGTCTTGGGAGAATGTTCAGAGGGAGGCCCATGGACTCAGATATCCACTGCTCCTGGGGATAAACTCGGGAGAAAGGTCAGAGAGAGTCCCATTGACTCAGATACACACTGGTCCTGGGGATAGACTGGGGAGAAAGGTCAGAGAGAGTCCCATTGACTCAGATACACACTGGTCCTGGGGGACTGGGGAGGAAGGTCAGAGAGAGTCCCATTGACTCAGAAACACACTGCTCCTGGGGGACTGGGGAGAAAGGTCAGAGCGAGTCCCATTGACTCAGATACACACTGGTCCTGGGGAACTGGGGAGAAAGGTCAGAGAGAGAGTCCCATTCACTCAGATACACACTGGTCCTGGGGATAGACTGGGGAGTAAGGTTAGAGAGAGTCCCATTGACTCAGATACACACTGGTCCTGGGGGACTGGGGAGAAAGGTCAGAGAGTCCCATTGACGCAGGAACACACTGGTCCTGGTGGACTGGGGAGAAAGGACAGCTCGAGTCCCATTGATTCAGATACAAACTGGTCGTGGGGGACTGGGGAGAAAGGTCAGAGAATCCCATTGACTCAGATACACACTGGTCCTGGGGATGGACTGGGGAGAAAGGTCAGAGAGAGTCGCATTGACTCAGATACACAATGGTCGTGGGAGACTGGGGGAAAAGGTCAGAGAGAGTCCCATTGACTCAGATACACACTGGTCCTGGGGATGGTCTGGGGAGAAAGGTCAGAGAGAGTTCCATTGACTCAGATACACACTGGTCTTGGGGATGGTCTGTGGAGAAAGTTTAGAGAGAATCCCATTGACTCAGATACACACTGGTCCTGGGGATGGACAATGGAGAAAGGTCAGAGAGAGTCCCATTGACTCAGATACACACCGGTCCTGCGGGACTGGGGAGAAAGGTCAGAGAGTCCCATTGACTCAGATACACACTGGTCCTGGGAGACTGGGGAGAAAGGTGAGAGAGTCCCACTGACTCAGATGGACACTGATGCTGGGGATGGACAATGGAGAAAGGTCAGAGGGAGTTCCATTGACTCAGATACACACTGGTCCTGGGGATGGACAATGGGAAAAAGTCAGTGAGAGTCCCATTGACTCAGATACACACTGGTCCTGGTGGACTGGGGAGAAAGGTCAGCTCGAGTCCCATTGATTCAGATACAAACTGGTCCTGGGGGACTGGGGAGAAAGGTCAGAGAATCCCATTCACTCAGATACACACTGGTCCTGTGGGACATGAGAGAAAGGTCATAGACTCCCATTGACTCAGATACACACTGGTCCTGGGGATGGTCTGGGGAGAAAGGTCAGAGAGAGTTCCATTGACTCAGATACACACTGGTCCTGGAGATGGTCTGTGGAGAAAGTTTAGAGAGAATCCCATTGACTCAGATACACACTGGTCCTGGGGATGGACAATGGAGAAAGGTTAGAGAGAGTCCCACTGACTCAGATGGACACTGATGCTGGGGATGGACAATGGAGAAAGGTCAGAGGGAGTCCCATGGACTCAGATACACACTGCTCCTGCTGATAGACTGGGGAGAAAGGTCAGAGAGAGTCCCGTTGACTCATACACACTGGTCCTGGGTGACAGGGGAGAAAAGTAAGAGAGAGAGTCCCATTCACTCAGGTACACACTGGTCCTGGGGATGGACTGGGGAGAAAGGTCAGAGCGAGTCCCATTCACTCAGATACACTGGTCCTGGGGATGGACTGGGGAGAAAGATCAGAGCGAATTCCATTTGACTCAGATACACAGTGGTCCTGGGGGACTGGGGAGAAAGGTCAGAGAGTCCCATTGACGCAGATACACACTGGTCCTGGTGGACTGGGGAGAAAGGTCAGATCGAGTCCCATTGATTCAGATACAAACTGGTCCTGGGGGATTGGGGAGAAAGGTCAGAGAGTCCCATTGACTCAGATACACATTGATCCTGGGGGACTGGGGAGAAAGGTCAGAGAGAGTCCCATTGACTCAGATACACACTGGTCCTGGTGGACTGGGTGGAAAGGTCAGAGAGAGAGTCCCATTGACTCAGATACCCACTGGTCCTGGGGCTGGACTGGGGAGAAAGGTCAGAGCGAGTCCCATTGACTCAGATACACACTGCTCCTGGGGATGATCTCGGGAGGAATATCAGAGGGAGTCCCATTGATTCAGATACATACTGGTCTGGGAGACTGGGGGAAAACGTCAGAGAAAGTCCCATTGACTCAGATACACACTGGTCCTCGGGGACTGTGGGGAAAGGTCAGAGAAAGTCCCATTGACTCAGTTATACACTGGTCCTGGGGGACTGATGAGAAAGGTCAGATAGAGAGTCCCATTGACTCAGATACACACTTGTCCTAGGGGACTGGGGGGAAAGGTCAGAGAGAGTCCCATTGACTCAGATAAACACTGGTCCTGGGGAGCTGAGGAGAAAGGTCAGGGAGTCACATTGGCTCAGATACACACTGGTCCTGGGAATGGAATGGGGAGAAAGGTCAGAGTCCCATTGACTCAGATACACACTGGTCCTGGGGATGGACTGGGGAGAAAGGTCAGAGTCCCTTTGACTCAGATACACACTGGTCCTGGGGGATTGGGGAGAAAGGTCAGAGAAAGTCCCATTGACTCAGATACACACTGTTCCTGGGGATGGACTGGGGAGAAAGGTCAGAGAGAGTCACATTGACTCAGTTACACACTGGTCCTGGGGGACTGATGAGAAAGGTCAGAGAGAGTCTCATTGATTCAGATACACACTGGTCCTGGGGGGCTGAGGAGAAAGGTCAGAGAGTCACATTGACTCAGATACACACTGGGCCTGGGGAGAAAGGTCAGAGAGAGAGTCCCATTGACTCAGATGCACACTGGTCCTGGGGGACTGGGGAGAAAGGTCAGAGAGTCCCATTGACTCAGATACACACTGGTCCTGGGGATGGACTGGGGAGAAAGGTCAGAGCGAGTCCCATTGACTCAGATACACACTGCACCTGGGGATGATCTGGGGAGAAAGGTCAGAGTCCCTTTGACTCAGATACACACTGGTCGTGGGGGACTGGGTGGAAAGGTCAGAGACAGTCCCATTGACTCAGATGCACACTGGTCCTAGGGGACTGGGGGGAAAGGTCAGAGAGAGTCCCATTGACTCAGATACACACTGGTCCTGGGGATAGACTGGGGAGAAAGGTCAGAGGGAGTTCCATTGACTCAGATACACACTGGTCCTGGGGATAGACTGGGGAGAAAGGTCAGAGAATCCCATTGACTCAGATACACACTGGTCCTGGGGGACTGGGGAGAAAGGTCAGAGAGAGTTCCATTGACTCAGTTACACACTGGTCCTGGGAGACTGGGGGCAAAGGTCAGAGAGAGTCCCATTGACTCAGATACATACTGGTCCTGGGGTCTGGGGAGAAAGGTCAGAGAGTCCCATTGAAGCAGATACACACTGGTCCTGGGAGACTGGGGAGAAAGGTCAGATAGAGTCCCATTGAATCAGATACGCACTGGTCCTGGGCTACTAGATAGAAATGTCAGAGAGAGTCCCATTGATTCAGATGCAGACTGGTCCTGGGGATGGACAATGGAGAAAGATCAGAGAGAGTCTCATTGACTCAGATACACACTGGTCCTGGGGGAGTGGGGAGAAAGGTCAGAGAGAGAGTCCCATTCAGGCAGATACACACCGGTTATGTGGGACTGGGGAGAAAGGTCAGAGAGAGTCCCACTGACTCAGATGGACACTGATGCTGTGGATGGACAATGGAGAAAGGTCAGAGAGAGTCCCATTGACTCAGTTACACACTGGTCCTGGGGGACTGGGGGGAAAGGTCAGAGAGAGTCCCATTGACTCAGATACACACTGGTCCTGGGGATAGACTGGGGAGTAAGGTTAGAGAGAGTCCCATTGACGCAGGTACACACTGGTCCTGGTGGACTGGGGAGAAAGGTCAGAGAATCCCATTGACTCAGATACACACTGGTCCTGGGGTGGACTGGGGAGAAAGGTCAGAGAGAGTCCCATTGACTCAGATACACACCGGTCCTGCGGGACTGGGGAGAAAGGTCAGAGAGTCCCATTGACTCAGATACACACTGGTCCTGGGAGACTGGGGAGAAAGGTCAGAGAGTCCCATTGACTCAGATGGACACTGATGCTGGGGATGGACAATGGAGAAAGGTCAGAGGGAGTCCCATTGACTCAGATACACACTGGTCTTGGGAGAATGTTCAGAGGGAGGCCCATGGACTCAGATATCCACTGCTCCTGGGGATAAACTCGGGAGAAAGGTCAGAGAGAGTCCCATTGACTCAGATACACACTGGTCCTGGGGGACTGGGGGGAAAGGTTAGAGAGAGTCCCATTGACTCAGAAACACACTGCTCCTGGGGGACTGGGGAGGAAGGTCAGAGAGAGTCCCATTGACTCAGATACACACTGGTCCTGGTGGACTGGGGAGAAAGGTCAGACAGAGAGTCCCATTGACTCAGATACACACTGGTCCTGGGGAACTGGGGAGAAAGGTCAGAGAGAGAGTCCCATTCACTCAGATACAAACTGGTCGTGGGGGACTGGGGAGAAAGGTCAGAGATTCCCATTGACTCAGATACACATTGGTCCTGGGGATGGACTGGGGAGAAAGGTCAGAGAGAGTCGCATTGACTTATACACAATGATCGTGGGAGACTGGGGGAAAAGGTCAGAGAGAGTCCCATTGACTCAGATACACACTGGTCCTGGGGATGGTCTGTGGAGAAAGTTTCGAGAGAATCCCATTGACTCAGATACACACTGGTCCTGGTGATAGACTGGGGAGAAAGGTCAGAGAGTCCCTTTGACTCAGATACACACGGGTCCTGGGGGACTGGTGGGAAAGGTCAGAGAAAGTCCCATTGACTCAGATACACACTGGGCCTGGGGATGGTCTCGGGAGAAAGGTCAGAGAGAGTCCCATTGACTCAGATACACACTGGTCCTGGGGATGGACAATGGAGAAAGGTCAGAGAGAATCCCATTCACTCAGATACACACGAGTCCTGGGGATAGACTGGGGAGAAAGGTCCGAGAGTCCCATTTACTCAGATACACACTGGTCCTGGGGATGGACAATGGGGAAAAGTCAGTGAGAGTCCCATTGACTCAGATACACACCGGTCCTGCGGGACTGGAGAGAAAGGTCAGAGACTCCCATTGACTCAGATACACACTGGTCCTGGGGATGGTCTGGGGAGAAAGGTCAGAGAGAGTTCCATTGACTCAGATACACACTGGTCCTGGGGATGGACAATGGAGAAAGGTCAGAGAGAGTCCCACTGACTCAGATGGACACTGATGCTGGGGATGGACAATGGAGAAAGGTCAGAGGGAGTTCCATTGACTCAGATACACACTGGTCCTGGGGGACTGGGGAGAAAGGTCAGAGAGAGTTCCATTGACTCAGTTACACACTGGTCCTGGGAGACTGGGGGCAAAGGTCAGAGAGAGTCCCATTGACTCAGATACACACTGGTCCTGGGGTCTGGGGAGAAAGGTCAGAGAGTCCCATTGACGCAGATACACACTGGTCCTGGTGGACTGGGGAGAATGGTGAGATAGAGTCCCATTGACTCAGATACACACAGCTCCTGGGGATTGACTGGGGAGAAAGGTCAGAGAGAGTCCCATTGACTCAGATACACACTGGTCCTGGGGGACTGGGGAGAAAGGTCAGAAAGAGTCCCATTGACTCAGATACACACGGGTCCTGTGGGACTGGCGGGAAAGGTCAGAGAAAGTCCCATTGACTCAGATACACACTGGTCCTCGGGATGGACTATGGAGAAAGGTCAGAGAGAGTCCCATTGACTCAGATACACACCGGTCCTGCGGGACTGGGGAGAAAGGTCAGAGAGTCCCTTTGACTCAGATGCACATTGGTCCTGGCGATGGACTGGGGAGAAAGGTGAGAGAGTCCCACTGACTCAGATGGACACTGATGCCGGGGATGGACAATGGAGAAAGGTCAGAGGGAGTTCCATTGACTCAGATACACACTGGTCCTGGGGATAGACTGGGGACAAAGGTCAGAGAATCCCATTGACTCAGATACACACTGGTCCTGGGGGACTGGGGAGAAAGGTCAGAGAGAGTCTCATTGAGTCAGATACACACTGGTCCAGGGGGACTGGGGAGAATGGTCAGATAGAGTCCAATTGATTCAGATACACACTGGTCCTGGGGGGCTGAGGAGAAAGGTCAGAGAGTCACATTGACTCAGATACACACTGGGCCTGGGGAGAAAGGTCAGAGAGAGAGTCCCATTGACACAGATACACACTGGTCCTGGGGATGGACTGGGGAGAAAAGTCAGAGAGAGTCCCATTGACTCAGATGCACACTGGTCCTGGGGGACTGGGGAGAAAGGTCAGCGAGTCCCGTTGACTCCGATACACACTGGTCCTGGGGATGGACTGGGGAGAAAGGTCAGAGTCCCTTTGACTCAGATACACACTGGTCGTGGTGGACTGGGCGGAAAGGTCAGAAAGAGTCCCATTGACTCAGATATACAATGGTCCTGGGGGACTCGGGAGAAAGGTCAGAGAGAGTCCCATTGACTCAGATACACACTGGTCCTGGGGATAGACTGGGGAGTAAGGTTAGAGACAGTCCCATTGACGCAGGTACACACTGGTCCTGGTGGACTGGGGAGAAAGTTCAGAGGGAGTCCCATGGACTCAGATACACACTGCTGCTTGGGATAGACTGGGGAGTAAAGTTAGGGAGATTCCCATTGACTCAGATACACACTGGTCCTGGGGGACTGGGGAGAAAGGTCAGAGAGAGAGTCCCATTCACTCAGATACACACTGGTCCTGGGGATAGACTGGGGAGTAAGGTTAGAGACAGTCCCATTGACGCAGGTACACACTGGTCCTGGTGGACTGGGGAGAAAGGTCAGAGAATCCCATTGACTCAGATACACACTGGTCTTGGGATGGACTGGGGAGAAAGGTCAGAGAGAGTCCCATTGACTCAGATACACACCGGTCCTGGGAGAATGTTCAGAGGGAGGCCCATGGACTCAGATATCCACTGCTCCTGGGGATAAACTCGGGAGAAAGGTCAGAGAGAGTCCCATTGACTCAGATACACACTGGTCCTGGGGGACTGGGGGGAAAGGTTAGAGAGAGTCCCATTGACTCAGAAACACACTGCTCCTGGGGCTGGACTTGGGAGAAAGGTCAGAGAGTCCCATTGATTCAGATACACACTGGTCATGGGTGACTGGGCGGAAAGGTCAGAGAGTCCCATTGACTCAGATACACACTGGTCCTGGTGGACTGGGGAGAAAGGTCAGAGCGAGTCCCATTGACTCAGATACACACTGGTCCTGGGGAACTGGGGAGAAAGGTCAGATAGAGAGTCCCATTGACTCAGATACACACTGGTCCTGGGGGACTGGGGAGAAAGGTCAGAGAATCCCATTGACTCAGATACACACTGGTCCTGGGGATGGACTGGGGAGAAAGGTCAGAGAGAGTCGCATTGACTCAGATACACAATGGTCGTGGGAGACTGGGGGAAAAGGTCAGAGAGAGTCCCATTGACTCAGATACACACTGGTCCTGGGGACTGGGGGGAAAGGTCAGAGAGTCCCATTCACTCAGATACACACTGGTCCTGTGGGACTGGAGAGAAAGGTCAGAGAGTCCCATTGACTCAGGTACACACTGGTCCTGTGGGACTGGAGAGAAAGGTCAGAGAGTCCCATTGACTCAGATACACACCGGTCCTGGGGGACTGATGAGAAAGGTCAGAGAGAGTCTCATTGAGTCAGATACACACTGGTCCAGGGGGACTGGGGAGAATGGTCAGATAGAGTCCAATTGATTAAGATACACACTCGTCCTGGGGGGCTGAGGAGAAAGGTCAGAGAGTCACATTGACTCAGATACACACTGGGCCTGGGGAGAAAGGTCAGAGAGAGAGTCCCATTGACACAGATACACACTGGTCCTGGGGATGGACTGGGGAGAAAGGTCAGAGTCCCTTTGACTCAGATGCACACTGGTCCTGGGGGATTGGGGAGAAAGGTCAGAGAAAGTCCCATTGACTCAGATATGCACTGGTCCTGGGGATGATCTGGGGAGAAAAGTCAGAGCGAGTCCCATTGACTCAGATACACACTGCACCTGGGGATGATCTGGGGAGAAAGGTCAGAGTCCCTTTGACTCAGATACACACTGGCCCAGGGGGACTGGGGAGAATGGTCAGATAGAGACCCATTGACTCAGATGCACACTGGTCCTGGGGAACTGGGAAGACAGGTCAGAGAGTCCCATTGACTGAGATACACACTGGTCCTAGGGGACTGGGGGGAAAGGTCAGAGAGAGTCCCATTGACTCAGATACACACTGGTCCTGGGGGACTGGGGAGAAAGGTCAGATCGAGTCCCATTGATTCAGACACACACTGGTCCTGGGAGACTGGGGAGAAAGGTCAGAGAGAGAGTCCCATTGACTCAGATACACACTGGTCCTGGGGATGGTCTGTGGAGAAAGGTCAGAGAGAGTCCCATTGATTCAGATACAAACTGGTCCTGGGGGACTGGGGGGAAAGGTCAGACAGTCCCATTGACTCAGATACACACTGGTCCTGGGGGGCTGAGGAGAAAGGTCAGAGAGTCACATTGACTCAGATACACACTGGTCCTTGGAGACTGGGGAGAAAGGTCAGAGAGTCCCATTGGCTCAGATACACACTAGTCCTGGGGATGGAATGGGGAGAAGGTCAGACAGTCCCATTGACTCAGATACACACTGGCCGTGGGTGACTGGGAGGAAAGGTCAGATAGAGTCCCATTCATTAAGATACACACTGGTCCTGGGGCTGGACTGGGGAGAAAGGTCAGAGCGAGTCCCATTAACTCAGATACACACTGGTCGTGGGAGACTGGGTGGGAAAGGTCACAGGGAGTCCCATTCACTCAGATACACATTGGTCCTGGGGATGGACTGGGGAGAAAGGTCAGAGCGAGTCCCATTCACTCAGATACACACTGGTCCTGGGGATGGACTGCGGAGAAAGGTCAGAGCGAGTCCCATTGACTCAGATACACACTGGGGCTGATCTGGGGAGAAAGGTCAGAGAGAGTCCCATGGATTCAGATACACACTGGTCGTGGGAGACTGGGGGAAAAGGTCAGAGAGAGTCCCATTGACTCAGATACACACTGGTCCTGGCGGACTGGGGAGAAAAGTCTGAGAGAGTCCCATTGGCTCAGATACATACTGGTCCTGGGGATGGAATGGGGAGAAAGGTCAGAGAGAGTCCCATTGACCCAGATACACACTGGTCCTGGGAATGACCTGGGGAGAAAGTTCAGAGGGAGTCCCATTGACTCAGATGCACACTGGTCCTGGGATATTGAGGGAAAGGTCAGAGAGAGTCCCATTGACGCAGATACACCCTGGTCCTGGTGGACTGGGGAGAAAGGTCAGATAGAGTCCCATTGACTCAGATACACACTGGTCCTGGCGCACTGGAGAGAAAGGTCAGATGGAGAGTCCCATTGACTCACTTACACACTGGTCCTGGGGCACTGGGGAGAAAGGTCAGATAGAGAGTCCCATTGAGTCAGATACACACTGGTCTGGGGGACTGGGGGGAAAGGTCAGAGAAAGTCCCATTGACTCAGTTGCACACTGCTCCTGGGGATAGATTGAGGAGAAAGGTCAGCGAGAGTCCCATTGACACAGATACACACTGGTCCTGGGGATGGACTGGGGAGAAAGGTCAGAGAGTCCCATTGACTCAGATACACACTGGTCCTGGCGGACTTGGGAGAAAAGTCAGAGAGAGTCCCATTGACTCGGATGCACACTGGTACTGGGGGACTGGGGGGAAAGGTCAACGAGAGTCCCATTGACTCAGATACACACTGGTCCATGGGGACTGTGGAGAAAGGTGAGAGAGAGTCCCATTGACTCAGATATACACTGGTCCTGGGGATGGACAGGGGAGAAAGGTCAGAGAGTCCCATTGACCTGAGATGAACACTGGTCCAGGGGGACTTGGGAGAAAGGTCAGAGAGAGTCCCATTGACTCAGATACACACTGGTACTGGGGGGAAAGGGAAGAGAGAGTCCTATTGACTCAGATACACACTGGTCCTGGGGGATTGGGGAGAAAGGTCAGATAGAGTCCCATTCATTCAGATACACACTGGTCCTGGGGGACTGGGTGGAAAGGTCAGAGACAGTCCCATTGATTCAGATACACACTGGTCCTGAGGGACTGGGGAGAAAGGTCAGAGAGAGTCCCATTGACTCAGATACACACTGGTCCTGGGGGACTGGGGAGAAAGGTCAGAGAGAGTCCCATTGACCCAGATACACACTGGTCCTGGGGATGGACAGGGGAGAAAGTTCAGGTGGGGCCCATTGACTCAGATACACACTGGTCCTGGGGGACTGATTAGAAAGGTCAGAGAGAGTCCCATTGATTCAGATACACACTGGTCCTGGGGATGGACTGAGGAGAAAGGTTAGAGAGACCCATTGACTCAGATACACACTGGTCCTGGGGGACTGGGGGGAAAGGTCAGAGAAAGTCCCATTGACTCAGATACACACTGGTCCTGGGTGACTGGGGAGAAAGTTCAGATAGAGTCCCATTGATTCAGATACACACTAGTCCTGGGGATGGACTGGGGAGAAAGGTCAGAGAGTCCTATTGACTCAGATACACACTGGTCCTGGCGGACTGGGGAGAAAAGTCTGAGAGAGTCCCATTGGCTCAGATACACACTGGTCCTGGGGATGGAATGGGGAGAAAGGTCAGAGCGTCCCATTGACTCAGATACACACTGGTCCTGGGGATGGAATGGGGAGAAAGGTCAGAGAGTCCCATTGACTCAGATACACACTGGTCTTGGGGGACTGGGGTGAAAGGTCAGAGAGTCCCATTGACTCAGATACACACTGGTCCTGGTGGACTGGGGAGAAAGGTCGGAGAGAGTCCCATTGACCCAGATACACACTGGTCCTGGGGATGGCCTGGGGAGAAAGTTCAGAGGGAGTCCCATTGACTCAGATGCACACTGGTCCTGGGATATTGAGGGAAAGGTCAGAGAGAGTCTCATTGACGCAGATACACGCTGGTCCTGGTGGACTGGGGAGAAAGGTCAGATAGAGTCCCATTGATTCAGATGCACACTGGTACTGGGGGACTGGGGGGAAAGGTCAGAGAGAGTCCCATTGACTCAGATGCACACTGGTACTGGGGGACTGGGGGGAAAGGTCAGCGAGAGTCCCATTGACTCAGATACGCACTGGTCCTGGGGATGGACTGGGGAGAAAGGTCAGAGCGAGTCCCATTGACTCAGATACACACTGGTCCTCGGGATGATCTGGGGAGAAAGGTCAGAGAGAGAGTCCCATTGACTCAGATACACACTGGTCCTGGGGATGGACTGGGGAGAAAGGTCAGAGTCCCTTTGACTCAGATACACACTGGTCCTCGGGGACTGGGGGCAAAGGTCAGAGACAGTCCCATTGACTCAGCTACGCACTGGTCCTGGGGGACTGGGGAGAATGGGCAGATAGAGTCCCTTTGATTCAGATACACACTGGTTCTGGGGGACTGGGGAGAAAGGTCAGAGAGAGTCCCATTGACTCAGATGCACACTGGTACTGGGGGACTGGGGGGAAAGGTCAGAGAGAGTCCCATTGACTCAGATGCACACTGGTACTGGGGGACTGGGGGGAAAGGTCAGCGAGAGTCCCATTGACTCAGATACGCACTGGTCCTGGGGATGGACTGGGGAGAAAGGTCAGAGCGAGTCCCATTGACTCAGATACACACTGGTCCTCGGGATGATCTGGGGAGAAAGGTCAGAGAGAGTTCCACTGACTCAGCTACACATTGGTCCTGGGGGACTGGGGAGAAAGATCAGAGAGAGTCCCATTGACTCAGATATACACTGGTCCTGGGGATGGACAGGGGAGAAAGGTCAGAGAGTCCCATTGACTCAGATACACACTTGTCCTGCGGGGCTGAGGAGAAAGGTCAGAGCGAGTCCCATTGACTCAGATACACACTGGTCCTCGGGATGATCTGGGGAGAAAGGTCAGAGAGAGTTCCACTGACTGAGCTACACACTGGTCCATGGGGACTGTGGAGAAAGGTCAGAGACAGTCCCATTGACTCAGATACACACTGGTCCTGGTTGACTGGGGAGAAAGGTCAGATAGAGTCCCATTGATTCAGATACACACTGTTCCTGGGGGACTGGGGGTGTTAATTCCTGGATTCTTTTACTTCAATCTGGTTCAGTAAAATTACTGAGTCGAATACCTCTTGAACAGAGCAGTCTTTATTACCGGCCAGTAAGACCTATCAGACAGAAGATATACTCTCTGGATAGAGCGTACACACTTCCTACTGATAGGTGAAGTTACATCGTAAAGCGTTAACAGTTATACAGTTTTGAAATCAGATAACAAAATACGAATGGATTGACAGTCTAACTCAGCCACTCATTAGTCAATCTATATGAGATGTTCTTCTTGAAAGCTCAAGTATTGCCTCTAAATGTTTCAATCTAATGGTGTGACTATTTACTGAGACCTTGCAATTCTGCAGATGTATTTCATGTTACAATATTATTGGCAGGATTAGTGACTTGAAACCTTGAGACAGACTGTTAGCTATGCTGATGTTGCACTATTTGCAATCTGACATTCTCCCAGCTATTCTTCCATGGCTTATACATTTTCATATATCCCGTTCACTTTACTGTCCTTAATTCCATATATTCCGTTCAGATATCCACATCCCCCCTTTTATCATTCTATGATAACATTTAGGATCATTCTATGAGTATTGCATTGTTGAGTAGTTCTCTAGTTTGTTGGATCATCACCCGGGAACCCTTGACCACAAGAGGGTCTGCTAACCTTGTCATTGCTTTACAGCAGAGGTTAAGGCAACCAACAATTAAATCGCAGGTAATTATTATGAGGAGAACAATTGCCCCATGTATTAGATAGGATCTCCAAGATCCACCCAGAAACCAATCAAACCTGCTAAGTTCTTTTGCTGGTGTGGATAACTTTTTCACCTCCCTCCTTATGTGATCGGCAAGGTGGGTTATGTTTTCTGAACTATCAGGAATGTAAGTGCAACATTCAGATCCTATCAGGGCACACATTCCCCCTTTCTCAGCTAACAGGTAATCGAGGGCCATTCGATTTTGTAATGCTACGGTCCTTATCGCTACCATTTCAGCTGTGATGCCCTCCAGAGCCTCAGCAGTGCGGTTAGCTACCTGTTCCAATATCGTTTCTTTGAATCCATCTAACAGTCTCAGTTAGGGTCAGGGGAACGGTGCGCAAAGGAATTCCCCCTTTGGAATGTATAGGGATATGTGAACACACCCAGCATCTAATGAAGTGCCCTTTTTCCGCATAAACGTAAGACATATACAAAAAGGTGTTTACATGGAGCTCTCACCTTTGTCTTCCTTCCCGTGCACCAAAACTGTCATATATCAACACTATTATGCAGACAGTAGCATACAGACACAGTCTCATCTTATAAATAGTCCAATTATTTAGCTGATAAAAAGAGTTCTGTTTTCATGTTTCCCTTCAGGTCTCCGTCAGTGTATTTGGCTGTCTGACAGGTAAGAGTTCAAACTGATCCTCCTTCAACTGCCTTGTTCAGCTATAGGGAGGAGGAGATCTGGAACAGAAACAGGAATTAGACTAACCAGCAAAATTTGTTTAAATGGTGATGAGCTTGCAGTGGTGCAGGTGAACCCAGGCACTTTTCCCCTCAACCTTGGCTGCAGTAGGGGTAGTGAGTGACACCTAAAAAGGCCCCTCCCATTGTGGCTCTAATCCCTTCCGAATCCATACTTCCCTGGTGCCACGAGGGACAATTCGGGTAAAACTGGGAGGTCGAGGTGAGCATCTTGAACCTGGTTGTGAACTAGTCGCAGAGCCTGAGCCAGAGAAAGAACATAGGTGGTCATCAGTCTAGCTGAGATCTCATATCTAGGAACAATTTCCCTCATTAACACCTTAACAACAGTCTGAGTCTTATTGTCCAGGTTAGGGTAGGCTTCAATCCATCTGCTAAACACATCTACTATTACTAACACATATCTGTAACACTGAACTTTTTGCAACTCAATGTAGTTCAACTGAAATGTCTCAAAGGGACCTTCGGGTAGGGGCGTTTTACCCCAATCACAGGGGACTCCCTTCCCTGGATTATGTTGCTGGCCAACCAGGCAACGACTACTGATGTTCTGGGTGATCGTCTGGAGTCTAGGGTGCCACCAAGTAGCCAAAAGTGTGTCACTCGTCCTTGCTCCACAATGAGTAGCAAAATGCAGACATTCTATAACCCATGAGGCCAACTCGTCAGACATGCAAGTCTGTTCCGCGGGAGTGGTCAAGAGTTTAGAAACATTGTCATAAGTACATGCATAATATTTCCACAACAGTTTATCTTTTTCAGGAGCGTCCCCCTGTGCTTTTATAACATCTTGGATGGTTGGCATTGGTTTTTCCGAGGCTAACTTATCCTTCGCAGGATTTTTAGTCTGACTCATAATTTTGGGCACTACCATCTGTTGGTCACGAGAGGCCTGTTTGGCCTCTTGGTCAGGACAACGATTCCCTATATCAACCAGAGAATTTCCAGTAGGTTGGGCGGTACATTTGACAATGGCAATGCGTTTGGGGAACATGAGGGCTTGCAACAAATCAGATACTCGCTGTTTGAGATATCTCATTCTCCTGTGAGGTTAGGAATCCCCTATTTTTCCATAATTGTCCGAAATCATGCGCCACCCCAAAGGCATACCTAGAGTCGGTATAGATATTGACTTTGAGATCTTTGGCCAAGATACAGGCTTGGGTGAGGGCGAATTGTTGAGCAGAATTCCAAGACCTGATTCTCCTGGTTTACTATGGCGTATCCTGAGATTCGTGTATCTTCTGGATTAATAGAAGTACTTCCGTCAACATACATAAACAATCATGACTGGGTTCTTCCTCATCTTGGGGTGGCTCAGTAAGAATACAGTCTGGATCTTCCATCAACTAAATCTTCCCTGACTGATGTGGCCTCTTAAATTAAAGATAAGCAATCATGACTGGGTTCTTCCTCATCTTGGGGTGGCTCAGTAAGAAAACAGGCCGGATTAATTGCAGTACAGTGCCGAAAAGTCAGTTTAGGATTGCCTGTGATTTCAGTGGGTTCTGTCGGATAGAGGGCCAGTCCACATTGCCCTGCACTGGGATCTCAATTAATGGGAGTATAACCCACTTGGAAGGGGTCCTCTGCCCACACATGAGGATCCACATAATCAGGTATGTCCGAGCCAGTATGATGCCGTAGAGTTGTTAATACTTTCTCGGGGTCCCCATTAAATTGGACTGTTCGGCCATGTTTTACAATTTGCACATCCCGGCTGGTAGGGTCAGCCTCATCTATGGCCTTACGTACCATAACTCCCAAATCTTTAGCATGGTGAGGGGCTAATACTTCACGAGCAATATGCAGTGCCATTGTTAGGGGCTGTTTCCACAGATTCTTATCCACTTCCACAAAATCTGCCTCTCTTTCCAGTCCAGTCTCTCTAGCCCTTAATAGAATTCCCTTCACTTCCCCTTCGTGATCCTGATAAAAGTTCTGCAGGTCCTGATTCTTTCCACTGGGATCGTATGCTAGGGTCACGTGATAGGGTGCCTGCGGCAGGTCCAGAGACCACCACTGAGGGGTTCTAGTGGTATAATACTGCTGCTTAAGGGTTTCCTGTTTTACAATAATCCCATTATCTCCACACTCCAAATGCAACTGGAATTTGCAAAGGAGGTCTCTAGCCATCAAGTTACAGTCCAGATTGGTTGTGATAACAACTCGATGTTCCACCGATTCTTCCTGGTAACCCATTTTAACCGGTTCTGACACTGGGAATGTCGAGATTTGTCCCAGGAATCCTGAAAGTTCCTGTGTTTCAGTAGAAGCAGGGAGTTTAAGCTTTGATTGTACAGAAGACATGAAGGCTCCCGTATCGATCAAAAAGGGTTGCCACTCATTCAGAATGGGTTCGTCGTCCGGGGAGGATCCCTGCACAATCAAGCTGCGTAGTCAATCGGGGGACAATTGACCCAAGGGGTTGTTCTGGGAGAAGTTAGTGTAAGATCCTCCTCTCCCCCCTTGCCCCCCTCCTCTTCCTCCTCTTCCTTTTCCATGCTGACGGTAGGGGCAATTTTTATTCCAATGTCCTTCCTGCCCACAATTAAAACAGTCAATTCCTCTTACCCAGTCCCGGCCTCTTCCCATACCATGCCGGGGACAATAGGGAGGTTTATTAGCAGGGCTCGGGCCGTTTGGTTGTTTAGTATAACCGTATCCTTGCTTATCCATCCAATCCTGTACGCCACACTACGGTTCTATTGATCCTTCCTCCCGAGATGGCTCTTCCTTTCTAGTCACGTATTCAGTCTTGACCCGGCTTGGGGGTGCACCTCCCCCCTCCCCTTTCTTTTTCTGCCAATAATATCTAACTGCCCTTTCCATCTGTCCGGATAGCGTGAGCAATCAAATAGTTGTTTGAAGATCACAGACATCGAAAGAGAGGTGGTCTGCAGCTTGTTGTGCATCAGGGTTTGGCATTGGTCTGACAGGGAATTGGTGTCGGGACTTTGGGATCTTGGAAATCATTTCTAGGCCGGAGGATGTTTCAGAGCTGTCTGACTGCTTGACAGTTCTGCGTCTCGATCGGCGGGGGTGTTTGCTATGTCTTTCACAACTTGGACTGGTAGGTTGACTAGAAGATTTACGGGACTGTTTGTGATGTCGAGATATAGTTCTGCCCTTTCGAGTGTGAGATCTGGTCCTTTCGGCTATATTGCTTGTAAACTGGGGATCCGAATCGCTATCAGAGGATGAGGAGTCAGTTTGGGTTTGTTGCTTTGGTGATATGTGGTTGTTCCTAACCCTTTTTACAGGAGTGTTAGGTGGAGGGTGTTGGGAAGAGGACTGGAGCAAGAGGCCAGGGGGTGCGGGAGGCGCCGTTGGGCGCTGAGTCAGTGGCCACTCATCAATTTCATCATCAGCCTCGGTTAACACAAAGCCAGCCATTTTAACTTGTAGTTGATCAATACCTTTCTCAGAGGTCCCAGAGGATCTCTTAGCAAGTTTCTCGTGCGCACATTCATTCTTTTTTTTTAAAGACGTCTACAGTTTTAACATGTGTTCCCTCTGTCAATGCAAGTCCTAATTTAATAGCATTTGTTTGCCAACTCGATAGAAGTGATGCATCTTTTAATTTCTGACAATAATGTCGCCAGGTTGCAATTACATTTTTTTATCCCCTTTTCCTCGTCCCCTTCTCCAAATTAATCCCTGTGCTTTTTTTTTTACCTCTACGCTTCTAGTGTCACTTAGAGGCCACTGGTCATCCCCTAATAATTTGTTCAGGGCTCCTGATAATTTTCTAAAGTCTTCAGCTCTTTCAGGGAATTCCTCACATAGCTTTTGTAGCGGATTATCCGCATCCGTGGTTTTATCTAACTGATTACCCATTTTCACACTGCCCCTCGTATTACTGTGTCGCTACGCGTTCGTGTCGTCATGCAATTTAAACAAACTTAAAAATAGACACAGACTTTACAGAACTAACACGGACTTAACTAACTCCAAATAACCAAACTTTACTAATGCTAACACTTACCCGCGTCGCCGCGCGATTTCAATACTAAACTACCACGTCGCCTCGCAGTTCACGCGCCGCGCAATCCGCGTTGCCTCGCAGTTCACGTCGCCGCGCAATCCGCGTCGACCCGTGGCTCGCGTCGCCGCGCGAGTTAAGATACTTTAAACTTTAAAAGATAAACAAGGACTTCTAACACTTACCCGCGTCGCCGCGCGGTTTGCGTCGCCGCGCGATTTACAAAATAGACAAAGACTTCTAACACTTACCCGCGTCGCCGCGCGATTTCAATACTTAAAACTTTACTTAAAACTCTAAACACTTTAAGACTTACAGACTTACTGCCATTAGCACTGACTTTCGCGATTCGCGTTGCTGCGCCTCTGCGTCACTACGCGTCGGCGTCACCGCGCGTCTACGTCACCGCGCGTCTACGTCACCGCGCGTCTACGTCACCGCGCGTCTACGTCACCGCGCGTCTACGTCACTGCGCGTTGACGTCACTGCGCGTTTACGTCACTGCGCATTCGCTTCGGCCCTTCTCCTCTCGGCCGCGCGTTCGCGTCGGCCCTACCTTCCGAGTTGCTGCGGGGTGTTTTTTTTTAAGTCAATCAGAGCCTAGACAGGCCAAGGTCGACGTCGTACCTGAGTTGAACACCTATCTTCTATTTAAATCCCCATTTTATTCCCTGTGAGCCTAATTTTCTAATTTTGATTTCTTATGAGCCTCAATTAATTTCTTTCAGTCTCCAAATTTCCCTATCCTTTCGCGTTACTGCGCAGTTTAAATTCAATCAGTCAATGAAAGCCCTAATTTAATGGAGTTTTTCTGCCAATTGGACAGGAGTGATTTTATATTTTTCATAATTTAAAATCTCAGAAAATTTTTTTCTTTCAGCACCTATTTAGTACGTTACTTTTTTTTATAACTAGAGAGAAGTCTGGCACGTAGGCTGTGGACTGCTTTTCGTTATCTCAATTGTTCCAGCCTCAAGGTCGTGCTATTTAATATAATTTTTTTTTTTAAATCCTTTTGAATCCATCTCAGTTGTTTTGCTGTGCCTTCTCTGAATGTTTGCTTTCAACAAGTTTTTCTTTTTTTTTTAACCACCGGGATCATGTAATTTTTTCTTTTTTAACAAACCTATCCTTTGGGCATTTCCTGGCTCCGTAACTTATCATCCGAATATACGTAATTCAATAAGGTTCACACTCTTAAACTTCCCACATACAGGATAACACTACGAAGGGTTAAAACAAACTTTCATTCTGTTTGAGATAAAACAAACCACAACTCCCCGGCTTTTTTTTTTACAGTAAAAGTCACAGAAGCATTTCTAATTTAAACAGACATTCACAAGAGTCTCTTTTCTTTCCTATTAATTTTTTTTTTGGATCCATGATTGATCATCTATCCCTATCTAGCTCTAACTATCTTTCCAAGTCGCCACTTGGTTTGCGTCATCGCACAATTTCCCTATCTCTATCCCTATTCTAAGTTTGAAAGGTATTCACCAGATTGTCCTGGATCTCGTTCAGACACTACCTGAGAACCAGCGAGTGACTAAACTTTCCTCAGACTTTTGAAACCGGGGGAAACTGGAGCAGTATTGAAATCATACTCACTCCAGTGGCCATTTTCCCCGCGTCTCGTCCAAGGCTAGTCTGGCTCTTAATTCGCAAGTTTTCGGCATCGTCCGTTGAGATCCCACTTCTGACACCAAATGTTAATTCCTGGATTCTTTTACTTCAATCTGGTTCAGTAAAATTACTGAGTCGAATACCTCTTGTGCTTTGAACAAAGCAGTCTTTATTACCGGCCAGTAAGACCTATCAGACAGAAGATATACTCTCTGGATAGAGCGTACACACTCCCTACGGATAGGTGAAGTTACGTCGTAAAGCGTTAACAGTTATACAGTTTTGAAATCAGATAACAAAATACGAATGGATTGACAGTCTAACTCAGCCACTCATTAGTCAATCTATATGAGATGTTCTTCTTGAAAGCTCAAGTATTGCCTCTAAATGTTTCAATCTAATGGTGTGACTATTTACTGAGACCTTGCAATTCTGCAGATGTATTTCATGTTACAATATTATTGGCAGGATTAGTGACTTGAAACCTTGAGACAGACTGTTAGCTATGCTGATGTTGCACTATATGCAATCTGACATTCTCCCAGCTATTCTTCCATGGCTTATACATTTTCTATATCCCGTTTACTTTACTGTCTTTAATTCCATATATTCCATTCAGATATCCACAGGGGGGAAAGGTCAGAGAAAGTCCCATTGACTCAGATACACATTGGTCCTGGGGATGGACTGGGGGGGAAAGGTCAGAGAGAGTCCCATTGACTCAGATATGCACTGGTCCTGGGGATGGACAGGGTAGAAAGGTCATATAGAGGCCCATTGACTCAGATACACACTGGTACTGGGGGACTGGGAGGAAAGGTCAGATAGAGTCCCATTCATTCAGATGCACAGTGGTCCTGGGGTACTGGGGGGAAAGGTCAGAGAGAGTCCCATTGACTGAGATACACACTGGTCCTGGGGGACCCTGGGGAGAAAGTGCAGAGAGTCCCACTGACTCAGATACATACTGGTCCTGAGGACTGGTGGGAAAGGTCAGAGAGATTTGCATTGACTCAGATACTCACTGGTCCTGGGGAGAAAGGTCAGAGAGTCCCATTGACGCAGATACACACTGGTCCTGGCGGACTGGGGAGAAAAGTCAGAGAGAGTCCCATTGACTCAGATGCACACTGGTCCTGGGGGACTGGGGGGAAAGGTCAGCGAGAGTCCCATTGACTGAGATATACACTGGTCCTGGTGATGGACTGGGGAGAAAGGTCAGAGCGAGTCCCATTGATTCAGATATACACTGGTCCTGGGGATGGACAGGGGAGAAAGGTCAGAGAATCCCATTGACGAAGATATACACTGGTCCTGGGGGACTGGGGAGAAAGGTCAGAGTGAGTCACATTGACTCAGATACACACTGGTCCTGGGGATGGACTGGGGAGAAAGGTCAGAGAGTCCCATTGACTCAGATACACATTGGTCCTGGGGGACTGTGTGGAAAGGTCAGAGAGAGTCCCATTGACTGAGATACACACTGGTCCTGGGGGACCCTGGGGAGAAAGTGCAGAGAGTCCCACTGACTCAGATACATACTGGTCCTGAGGACTGGTGGGAAAGGTCAGAGAGATTTGCATTGACTCAGATACTCACTGGTCCTGGGGAACTGGGGAGAAAGGTCAGAGAGTCCCATTGACGCAGATACACACTGGTCCTGGCGGACTGGGGAGAAAAGTCAGAGAGAGTCCCATTGACTCAGATGCACACTGGTCCTGGGGGACTGGGGGGAAAGGTCAGCGAGAGTCCCATTGACTCAGATACACACTGGTCCTGCGGATGGACTGGGATAAAGGTCAGAGCGAGTCCGATTGGCTCAGATGCACACTGGTCCTGGGGTTGATCTGGGGTGAAAGGTCAGAGAGTCCCATTGATTCAGATACACACTGGTCCTGGGTTACTCGGGAGAAAGGTCAGATTGAGACCCTTTGATTCAGATACACACTGGTGCTGGGGGACTGGGGAGAAAGGTCAGAGAGTCCCATTGACTCAGTTATACACTGGTCCTGGGGGACTGATGAGAAACGTGAGAGAGAGTCCCATTGACTCAGATACACATTGCTCTTGCGGATTGACTGGGGAGAAAGGTCAGAGCGAGTCCCATTGACTCAGATACACACTGGTCCTGGGGATGATCTGGGGAGAAAGGTCAGAGCGAGTCCGATTGGCTCAGATGCACACTGGTCCTGGGGTTGATCTGGGGTGAAAGGTCAGAGAGTCCCATTGATTCAGATCCACACTGGTCCTGGGGGACTGGGGAGAAAGGTCAGAGAAAGCCCCATTGATTCAGATACACACTGGTCCTGGGGGACTGGGCGGAAAGGTCAGAGAGAGTCCCATTGACTCGGATACACACTGGTCCTGACGGATTGCGTAGAAAATTCAGAGAGAGTCCCATTGACTCAGGTACACACTGGTCGTGGTGGACTGGGTGGAAAGGTCAGAGAGAGTCCCATTGACTCAGAAACACACCGGTCCTGGGGGACTGGGGAGAAAGGTCAGAGAGAGTCCCATTGACTCAGATACACACTGGTCCTGCGGATGGACTGGGGCGAAAGGTCAGAGCGAGTCGCATTGTCTCAGATACACACTGGTCCTGGGGATGGACTGGGGAGAAAGGTCAGAGAGTCCCATTGACTCAGATACACACTGGTCCTGGGGGACTGGGTGGAAAGGTCAGAGAGAGTCGCATTGATTCAGATACACACTGGTCCTGGTGGACTGGGGAGAAAGGTCAGAGAGTCCCATTGACTCAGATGCACACTGGTCTTGGGCTGGACTGGGGATAAAGGTCCGAGAGAGTCCCATTGACTCAGATACACACTGGTCATGGGGATGGACTGAGGAGAAAGGTCAGAGAAAGTCCCATTGACTCAGAAACACACTGGTCATGGGGACTGGGGAGAATGGTCAGATAGAGTCCCATTGATTCAGATACACACTGGTCCTGGGGGACTGGGGAGAAAGGTCAGAGAGTCCCATTGACTAAGATACACACGGGTCCAGGGGGGACTGGGGGGAAAGATCAGAGAGAGTCCCATTGACTCAGATATACACTGGTCCTGGGGATGGACTGGGTAGAAAGGTCAGAGAAAGTCCCATTGACTCAGAAACACACTGGTCATGGGGACTGGGGAGAATGGTCAGATAGAGTCCCTTTGATTCAGATACACACTGGTCCTGGGGGACTGGGGAGAAAGGTCAGAGAGTCCCATTGACTCAGATACACATTGGTCCTGGGGGACTGATGAGAAACATCAGAGAGAGTCCCATTGACTCAGATACACATTGCTCCTGCGGATTGATTGAGGAGAAAGGTCAGAGAGAGTCCCATTGACTCAGATACACACTGGTCCTGGGGGACTGGGGAGAAAGGTCAGAGAGAGAGTCCCATTGACTCAGATACACACTGGTCCTGGGGATGGACTCGGGGGAAAGGTCAGAGCGAGTCCCATTGACTCAGATACACACTGGTCCTGGGGATGATCTCGGGAGAAAGGACAGAGAGAGTCCCATTGACTCAGATACACACTGGTCCTGGGGATGGTCTGCGGAGAAAGTTCAGAGAGTCCCATTGACGAAGATGCATACTGGTCCTGGGGGACTGGGTGGAAAGGTCAGAGAGAGTCCCATTGATTCAGATACACACTGGTCCTGGGGGACTGGGGGGAAAGGTCAGAGAGAGTCCCATTGACTCAGATACACACTGGTCCTGCGGATGGACTGGGGTGAAAGGTCAGAGAGTCCAATTGATTCAGATACACACAGGTCCTGGGGGACTGGGGAGAAAGGTCAGAGCGAGTCCCATTGACTCAGATACACACTGGTCCTGGTGGACTGGGGAGAAAGGTCAGAGAGTCCCATTGACTCAGATGCACACTGGTCTTGGGCTGGACTGGGGAGAAAGGTCAGAGCGACTCCCATTGACTCAGATACACACTTGTCCTGGGGATGGACTGGGGGGAAAGGTCAGAGGGTGTCCCATTGACTCAGATACACACTGGTCCTGCGGGACTGGGGGGAAAGGTCAGAGAGAGTCCCATTGATTCAGATACACACTGGTCCTGCGGGACTGGGCAGAAAGGTCAGAGAGTCCCATTGACGCTGATGCACACTGGTCCTGGTGGACTGGGAAGAAAGGTCAGAGAATCCCATTGACGAAGATACACACTGGTCCTGGGGGACTGGGGAGAAAGGTCAGAGTGAGTCACATTGACTCAGATACACACTGGTCCTGGGGGACTGGGGAGAAAGGTCAGAGAGTCCCATTGACTCAGATGCACACTGGTCTTGGGCTGGACTGGGTGGAAAGGTCAGAGCGACTCCCATTGACTCAGATACACACTTGTCCTGGGGATGGACTGGGGGGAAAGGTCAGAGAAAGTCCCATTGACTCAGAAACACACTGGTCATGGGGACTGGGGGGAAAGGTCAGAGAGAGTCCCATTGACTCAGATCCACACTGGTCGTGGTGGACTGGGTGGAAAGGTCAGAGAGAGTCCCATTGACTCAGATACACACTGGTCCTGGGGGACTGGGGAGAAAGGTCAGAGTCCAATTGATTCAGATACACACTTGTCCTGGGGATGGACTGGGGGGAAAGGTCAGAGCGACTCCCATTGACTCAGATACACACTAGTCCTGGGGAACTGGGGGGAAAGGTCAGAGAGTCCCATTGACTCAGATGCACACTGGTCCTGGGGGACTCATGACTAAGGTCAGAGAGTCCCATTGACCCAGATACACACTGGTCCTGGGGATGGACTTGGGACAAAGTTCAGAGGGAGTCCCATTGACTCCGATACACACTGGTCCTGGGGGACTAGGGGAAAGGTCAGAGAGAATCCCATTGACTCAGATATACACTGGTCCTGGGGATGGACAGGGGAGAAAGGTCAGAGAGAGTCCCATTGACTCAGATACACACTGGTCTTGGGGGACTGGGGAGAAAGGTCAGAGAGAGTCACATTGAATCAGATGCACACTGGTCCTGGGGGATTTGGGGGTAAGTTCAGAGAAAGTCCCATTGATGAAGATACACACTGGTCCTGGGGGACTGGGGAGAAAGGACAGAGTGAGTCCCATTGACTCAGATACACACTGGTCCTGACGGACTGGGTAGAAAATTCAGAGAGAGTCCCATTGACTCAGAAACACACTGGTCATGGGGACTGGGGAGAATGGTCAGATAGAGTCCCATCGATTCAGATACACACTGGTCCTGGGGGACTGGGGAGAAAGGTCTGAGAGTCCCATTGACTCAGATACACACTGGTCTTGGGCTGGACTGGGGAGAAAGGTCAGAGCGAGTCCCATTGACTCAGATACCCACTGGTCCTGGGGATGATCTGGGGAGAAATATCAGAGAGAGTCCCATTGACTCAGATACACACTGGTCGTGGGGGATTGGGGAGAAAGGTCAGATAGAGTCCCATTGATTCAGGTACACACTAGTCCTGGGGATGGACTGGGGAGAAAGGTCAGAGAGTCCCATTGACTCAGATACACACTGGTCCTGGGGATGGACTGGGGAAAAAAGTCAGAGAGAGTCACATTGGCTCAGATACTCACTGGTCCTGGGGGACTGTGGCGAAAGGTCAGAGAGAGACCCATTGACTCAGATACACACTGGGCCTGGGGAGAAAGGTCAGAGAGAGTCCCATTGACACAGATAAACACTGGTCCTGGGGATGGACTGGGGAGAAAGGTCAGAGGGTCCCATTGACTCAGATGCACACTGGTGTAAATTCCTGGATTCTTTTACCTCAATCTGGTTCAGTAAAATTACTGAGTCGAATACCTCTTGTGCTTTGAACAAAGCCGTCTTTATTACCGGCCAGCAAGACCTATCAGAAAGAAGATATACTCTCTGGATAGAGCGTACACACTCCCTACGGATAGGTGAAGTTACATCGTAAAGCGTTAACAGTTATACAGTTTTGAAATCAGATAACAAAATACAAATGGTTTGACAGTCTAACTCAGCCACTCATTAGTCAATCTATATGAGATGTTCTTCTTGAAAGCTCAAGCATTGCCTCTAAATGTTTCAATCTAATGGTGTGACTACTAATTGAGACGTTGCAATTCTGCAGATTTATTTTATGTTACAATTAGATGTTATTGGCAGGATTAGTGACTTGAAACCTTGAGAAAAACTGTTAGCTATGCTGATGTTGCACTATTTGCAATCTGACATTCTCCCAGCTATTCTTCCATGGCTTATACATTTTCATATATCCCGTTTACCTTACTGTTCTTAATTCCATATATTCCGTTCAGATATCCACATCCCCCCTTTTATCATTCTATGATAACATTTAGGATCATTCTGAGAGTATTGCATTGTTGAGTAGTTCTCTAGTTTGTTGGATCATAACCCGGGAACCCTTGACCACAAGAGGGTCTGCTAACCTTGTCATTACTTTACAGCAGAGGTTAAGGCAACCAACAATCAAACAGCAGGTAATTATTACGATGAGAACAATTGCCCCATGTATTAGATAGGATCTCCAAGATCCACCCAGAAACCAATCAAACCTGCTAAGTTCTTTTGCTGGTGTGGATAACTTTTTCACCTCCCTCCTTACGTGATCGGCAAGGTGGGTTATGTTTTCTGAACTATCAGGAATGTAAGTGCAACATTCAGATTCTATCAGGGCACACGTTCCCCCTTTCTCAGCTAACAGGTAATCGAGGGCCATTCGGTTTTGTAATGCTACGGTCCTTATCGCTACCATTTCAGCTGTGATGCCCTCCAGAGCCTCAGCAGTGCGGTTAGCTACCTGTTACAATATCGTTTCTTTGAATCCATCTAACAGTCTCAGTTAGGGTCAGGGGAACGGTGCGCAAAGGAATTCCCCCTTTGGAATGTATAGGGATATGTGAACACACCCAGCTTCTAGTGAAGCACCCTTTTTCCGCATAAACGTAAGACATATACAAAAAGGTGTTTACATGGAGCTCTCGCCTTTGTCTTCCTTCCCGTGCGCCAAAACTATCATATCAACACTATTATGCAGACAGTGGCATACAGACACAGTCTCATCTTATAAATAGTCCAATTATTTAGCTGATAAAAAGAGTTCTGTTTTCCCGTTTCCCTTCTTCAGGTCTCCGTCAGTGTATTTGGCTGTCTTACGGGTAAAAGTTCAAACTGATCCTCCTTCAACTGCCTGGTTCAGCTATAGGGAGGAGGAGATCTGGAACAGAAACAGGAATTAGACTAACCAGCAAAATTTGTTTAAATGGTGATGAGTTTGCAGTGGTGCAGGTGAACCCAGGCACTTTTCCCCTCAACCTTGGCTGCAGTGGGGGTAGTGAGTGACACCTAAAAAGGCCCCTCCCATTGTGGCTCTAATCCCTTCCGAATCCATACTTCCCTGGTGCCACGAGGGACAATTCGGGTAAAACTGGGAGGTCGAGGTGAGCATCTTGAACCTGGTTGTGAACTAGTCGCAGAGCCTGAGTCAGAGAAAGAACATAGGTGGTCATCAGTCTAGCTGAGATCTCATATCTAGGAACAATTTCCCTCATTAACACCTTAACAACAATCTGAGTCTTATTGTCCAGGTTAGGGTAGGCTTCAATCCATCTGCTAAACACATCTACTATTACTAACACATATTTGTAACACTGAACTTTTTGCAACTCAATGTAGTCCAACTGAAATGTCTCAAAGGGACCTTCGGGTAGGGGCGTTTTACCCCAATCACAGGGGACTCCCTTCCCTGGATTATGTTGCTGGCCAACCAGGCAACGACTACTGATGTTCTGGGCGAGCGCCTGGAATCTAGGGTGCCACCAAGTAGCCAAAAGCGTATCACTTGTTGCCCTTGCTCCACAATGAGTAGCAAAATGCAGACATTCTATAACCCATGAGGCCAACTCATCAGACATGCAAGTCTGTTCCGCGGGAGTGGTCCAGAGTTTAGAAACATTGTCATAAGTACATGCATAATATTTCCACAACAGTTTATCTTTTTCAGGAGCGTCCTCCTGTGCTTTTATAACATCTTGGATGGTTGGCATTGGTTTTTCCGAGGCTAACTTATCTTTCGCAGGATTTTTAGTCTGACTCATAATTTTGGGCACTACCATCTGTTGGTCACGAGAGGCCTGTTTGGCCTCTTGGTCAGGACAACGATTCCCTATCTCAACCAGAGAATTTCCGGTAGTATGGGCGGTACATTTGACAATGGCAATGCGTTTGGGGAACATGAGGGCTTGCAACAAATCAGATACTAACTGTTTATGAGACATCTCATTCCCCTGTGAGGTTAGGAATCCTCTATTTTTCCATAATTGTCCGAAATCATGGACCACCCCAAAGACATACCTAGAGTCGGTATAGACATTGACTTTGAGATCTTTGGCCAAGATACAGGCTCGGGTGAGGGCGAATAGTTCAGCTTGTTGAGCAGAATAGGCGGTTTCAAAGCGGCAGATTCCAAGACCTGATTCTCCTGGTTTACTATGGCGTATCCTGAGATTCGTGTATCTTCTGGATTAATAGAAGTACTTCCGTCAACATACATAAACAATCATGACTGGGTTCTTCCTCATCTTGGGTTGGCTCAGTAAGAATACAGTCTGGATCTTCCATTGGTACATCAACTAAATCTTCCCTGACTGATGTGGCCTCTTAAATTAAAGATAAGCAATCATGACTGGGTTCTTCCTCATCTTGGGGTGGCTCAGTAAGAATACAGGCCGGATTAATTGCAGTACAGTGCCGAAAGGTCAGTTTAGGATTGCCTGTGATTTCAGTGGGTTCTGTCGGATAGAGGGCCAGTCCACATTGCCCTGCACTGGGATCTCAATCGGATCAATGGGAGTATAACCCACTTGGGAGGGGTTCTCTGCCCACACATGAGGATCCACATAGTCAGGTATGCCGGAGCCAGTATGATGCTGTAGAGTCCTTCAGACCTTCTCGGGGTCCCCATGAAATTGGACCGTTCGGCCATGTTTTACGATTTGCACATCCCGGCTGGTAGGGTCAGCCTCATCTATGGCCTTGCGTACCATAACTCCCAAATCTTTAGCATGGTGAGGGGCTAATACTTCACGAGCAATATGCGGTGCTATTGTTAGGGGCTGTTTCTACAGATTCTTATCCACTTCCACAAAATCTGCCTCTCTTTCCAGTTCAGTCACTCTAGGCCTTAATAGAATTCCCTTCACTTCCCCTTCGTGATCCTGATAAAAGTTCTGCAGGTCCTGATTCTTTCCACTGGGATCGTATGCTAGGGTCACGTGATAGGATGCCTACGGCAGGTCCAGAGACCACCACTGAGGGGTTCTAGTGGTATAATACTGCCGCTTCAGGGTTTCCTGTTTTACAATAATCCCATCATCTCCACACTCCAAATGCAACTGGAATTTGCAAAGGAGGTCTCTAGTCATCAAGTTACAGTCCAGATTGGTAGTGATGACAAATCGATGTTCTACCAATTCTTCTTGGTAACCCACTTTAACTAGTTCTGACACCGGGAATGTCGAGATTTGTCCCAAGAATCCTGAAAGTTCCTGTGTTTCAGTAGAGGCAGGGAGTTTAAGCTTTGATTGTACAGAAGACATGAAGGCTCCCGTATCTATCAAAAAGGGTTGCCACTCATTCAGAATGGGTTCGTCGTCCGGGGAGGATCCCTGCAAAATCAAGCTGTGTAGTCAATTGGGGGACAATTGACCAAAGGGGCTGTTTCTGGGAGAAGTTAGTGTAAGATCCTCCTCTCCCCCCTTGCCCCCCTCCTCTTCCTTTTCCATGCTGACGGCAGAGGCAATTTTTATTCCAATGTCCTTCCTGCCCACAATTAAAACAGTCAATTCCTCTTACCCAGTCCCGGCCTCTTCCCATACCATGCCGGGGACAATAGGGAGGTTTATTAGCAGGGCTCGGGCCATTTGGTTGTTTAGTATAACCATATCCTTGCTTATCCATCTAATCCTGTATGCAACACTACGGTTCTATTGATCCTTCCTCCCGAGATGGCTCTTCCTTTCTAGTCATGTATTCAGTCTTGACCCGGGTTGGGGGTGCACCTCCCCCCTCCCCTTTCTTTTCCTGCCAATAATATCTAACTGTCCTCTCCATCTGTCCGGATAGCGTGAGCAATCAAATAGTTGTTTGAAGATCACAGACATCGAAAGAGAGGTGGTCTGCAGCTTGTTGTGCATCAGGGTTTGGCATTGGTCTGACAGGGAATTGGTGTCAGGACTTTGGGATCTTGGAAATCATTTCTAGGCCGGAGGATGTTTCAGAACTGTCTGACTGCTTGACAGTTCTGCGTCTCGATCGGCGGGGGTGTTTGCTATGTCTTTCACAACTTGGACTGGTAGATTGACTAGAAGATTTACGGGACTGTTTGTGATGTCGAGATATAGTTCTGCCCTTTCGAGTGTGAGATCTGGTCCTTTCGGCTATATTGCTTGTGAACTGGGGATCCGAATCGCTATCAGAGGATGAGGAGTCAGTTTGGGTTAGTTGCTTTGGTGATACGGGGTTGTTCCGAACTCTTCTCGCCGGAGTATAAAGTGGAGGGTGTTGGGAAGAGGACTGGAGCAAGAGGCCAGGGGGTGCGGGAGGCGCCGTTGGGCGCTGAGTCAGTGGCCACTCATCAATTTCATCATCAGCCTCGGCTAACACAATGCCAGCCATTTTAACTCGTAGTTGATCAATACCTTTCTCAGAGGTCCCAGAGGATCTCTTAGCAAGTTTCTCGTGCGCACATTCTTTCTTTAAGACGTCTACAGTTTTAACATGTGTTCCCTCTGTCAATGAAAGTCCTAATTTAATAGCATTTGTTTGCCAACTTGACAGAAGTGATGCATCTTTTAATTTCTGACAATAATGTCGCCAGGTTGCAATTAAATTTTTATCCCCTTTTCCTCGTCCCCTTCTCCAAATTAATCCCTGTGCTATTTTTGCTACCTCTACGCTTCTAGTGTCACCGAGAGGCCACTGGCCATCCCCTAATAATTTATTCAGGGCTCCTGATAATTTTCTAAAGTCTTCAGCGTTTTCAGGGAATTCCTCACATAACTTTTGTAGCGGACGATCCGCATCCATGGTTTTATCTAACTGATTACCCATTTTCACGCTGCTCCTCGTATTACTGTGTCGCTACGCGTTCGTGTCGTCGTGCAATTTAAACAAACTTAAAAATAGACACAGACTTTACAGAAGCTAACACTGACTTTAACTAACTCCAAATAACCAAACTTTACTAATGCTAACACTTACCCGCGTCGCTGCGCGATTTAGGATACTAAAACTACCACGTCGCCTCGCAGTTCACGTCGCCGCGCAATCCGCGTTGCCTCGCAGTTCACTTCACCGCGCAATCCGCGTCGACCCATGGCTCACGTCGCCGCGCGAGTTAAGATACTTAAAACTTTAAAAGATAAACAAGGACTTCTTACACTTACCCGCGTCGCCGCGCGATTTCAATACAAAATGAGGAATGGGGAGAAAGGTCAGATAGAGTCCGATTGATTCAGATACACACTAGTCCTGGGGGACTGGGCGGAAAGGTCAGAGAGTCCCATTGACTCAGATACACACTGGTCCTGGGGGAAAGGTCAGATAGAGTCCGATTGATTCAGATACACACTGGTCCTGGGGGACTGGGGAGAAAGGTCAGAGAGAGTCCCATTGACTCAGATGCACACTGCTCCTGGGGATGGACTGGGGAGAAAGGTCAGAGAGAGTCCCATTGACTCAGATACACACCGGTCCTGGGGATGGACTGGGGAGAAAGGTCAGAGAAAGTCCCATTGACTCAGAAACACACTGGTCATGGGGACTGGGGAGAATGGTCAGAGAATGTCCCATTGTCTCAGTTACACACTGCTCCTGGGAATAGACTGGGGCGAAAGGTCAGAGAGATTCGCATTACTCAGATACACACTGGTCCTGGTGGACTGGGGAGAAAGGTCAGAGAGTCCCATTGACTCAGATACACACTGGTCTTGGGCTGGACTGGGGAGAAAGGTCAGAGAGAGTCCCATTGACTCAGATACACACTGGTTGTGGGGAACTGGGGGGAAAGGTCAGACAGTCCCATTGACGCTGATACACACTGGTCCTGGTGGACTGGGGAGAAAGGTCAGAAAGAGTCCCATTGATTCAGATAAACACTGCTGGGCTGGGGAGAAAGGTCAGATAAAGTCCCATTGATTCAGATACACACTGCTCGTGGGGGACTGGGCGGAAAGGTCAGAGAGTCCCATTGATTCAGATACACACTGGTCCTGGGGGACTGGGGAGAAAGGTCAGAGAGATTCACATTGACTCAGATGCACACTGGTCCTGGGGGACTGGGGAGAAAGGTCAGAGAGAGTCCCATTGACTCAGATACACACTGGTCATGGGGATGATCTGGGGAGAAATATCAGAGAGAGTCCCATTGACTCAGATACACACTGGTCGTGGGGAACTGGGGGGAAAGGTCAGAGAGTCCCATTGATGCTGATACACACTGGTCCTGGTGGACTGGGGAGAAAGGTCAGAGAAATCCCATTGACTCAGATGCACACTGCTCCTTGGGATGGACTGGGGAGAAAGGTCAGAGAGTCCCATTGACTCAGATGAACAATGGTCCTGGTGGACTGGGGGGAAATGGAAGAGAGTCCCATTGACTCAGATACACACTGGTCCTGGGGGACTGGGGGGAAAGGTCAGAGAGAGTCCCATTGACTCAGATACACACTGGTCCTGTGGATGGACTGAGGAGAAAGGTCAGAGCGAGTCCCATTGACTCAGATACACACTGGTCCTGGGGGACTGGGTAGAAAGGTCAGAGAGAGTCCCATTGACTCAGATACACACTGGTCCTGGAGATGGATTGGGGAGAAAGGTCAGAGCGAGTCCCATTGACTCAGATACACACTGGTCCTGGTTGATGGATTGGGGAGAAAGGTCAGAGCGAGTCCCATTGACTCAGATACACACTGGTCCTGGGGAATGACGAGAAAGGTCAGAGAGAGTTCCATTGACTCAGATACACACTGGTCCTGGGGGGAAAGGTCAGAGAGGGTCCCATTGACTCAGATACACACTGGTCCTGGGGCACTGGGTGGAAAGGTCAGAGAGAGTCCCATTGACTCAGATGCACACTGGTCCTGGAGATGGATTGGGGAGAAAGGTCAGAGCGAGTCCCATTGACTCAGATACACACTAGTACTGGGGGACTGGGCGGAAAGGTCAGAGAGAGTCCCACTGATTCAGATACACATTGGTCCTCGGGGACTGGGGAGAACGGTCAGGTAGTCCCATTGACTCAGATACACACTAGACCTGGCGGACTGAGGGGAAAGGTCAGAGAGTCCCATTGACTCTGATACACATTGGTCCTGGGGATGGACAGGGGAGAAAGGTCAGAGAGAGTCCCATTGACTCAGATACACACTGGTCCTGGGGGACTGGCGAGAAAGGTCAGGTAGTCCCATTGACTCAGATACTCACTAGACCTGGTGGACTGAGGGGAAAGGTCAGAGAGTCCCATTGACTCAGATACACACTGGTCCTGGGGATGGACTGGGGAGGAAGGTCAGAGAGAGTCCCATTGACTCAGATACACACTGGTCCTGGGGATGGACAGGGGAGAAAGGTCAGAGAGAGTCCCATTGACTCAGATACACACTGGTCGTGCGGGACTGGGGGGGAAAGGTCAGAGAGAAAGTCCCATTGACTGAGATACACACTGGTCCTGGTGGACTGGGGAGTAAGGTCAGATAGAGTCCCATTGATTCAGATACACATTTGTCCTGGGGGACTGGGGAGAAATGGAAGAGAGTCCCATTGACTCAGATACACACTGGTCCTGGGGGACTGAGGAGAACGGTCAGAGTGTCCCATTGACTCAGATGCACACTGCTCCTTGGGATGGACTGGGGAGAAAGGTCAGAGAGTCCCATTGACTCAGATAAACAATGGTCCTTGTGGACTGGGGGGAAATGGAAGAGAGTCCCATTGACTCAGATACACACTGGTCCTGGGGGACTGGGGAGAAAGGTCAAAGAGAGTACCATTGACTCAGCTACACACTGGTCCTGGGGGGAAAGGTCAAAGAGGGTCCCATTGACTCAGATACACACTGGTCCTGGGGGACTGGGTGGAAAGGTCCGAGAGAGTCCCATTGACTCAGATGCACACTGGTCCTGGGGATGGATTGGGGAGAAAGGTCAGAGCGAGTCCCATTGACTCAGATACACACTGGTCCTGGTGGACTGGGCGGAAAGGTCAGAGAGAGTCCCATTGACCCAGAGACACACTGGTACTGGGGGACTGGGGTGAAAGGTCAGAGCGAGTCCCATTGACCCCGATACACACTGGTCCTAGGGGACTGGGGGGAAAGGTCAGATCGAGTCCCATTGACTCAGATACACACTGGTCCTGGGGGTCTGGGGAGTAAGGTCAGCTAGAGTCCCATTGATTCAGATACACACTGGTGCTGGGGGACTGGGGAGAAAGGTCAGAGAGTCCCATTGACTTCGATACACACTAGTCCTGGGGGACTGAGGAGAACGGTCAGAGAGTCCCATTGACTCAGATACACACTGGTCCTGGGGGACTCGGGAGAAAGGTCAAATCGAGTCCCATTGATTCAGATACACACTGGTCCTGGGGGACTGGGGAAAAAGGTCAGAGTGTCCCATTGACTCAGATACACACTGGTCCTGGTGGACTGGGCGGAAAGGTCAGAGAGAGTCCCATTGACCCAGAGACACACTGGTACTGGGGGACTGGGGTGAAAGGTCAGATCGAGTCCCATTGAATCAGATACACACTGGTCCTGGGGACGGACTGGTGGAGAAAGATCAGAGAGTCCCATTGACTCTGATACACACTGGTCCTGGGGATGGATTGGGGAGAAAGGTCAGAGCGAGTCCCATTGACTTGGATACACACTGGTCCTGGTCGACTGGGGAGAAATGTCAGAGTGTCCAATTGACCCAGATACACACTGGTCCTGGGGGTCTGGGGAGTAAGGTCAGCTAGAGTCCCATTGATTCAGATACACACTGGTGCTGGGGGACTGGGGAGAAAGATCAGAGAGTCCCATTGACTTCGATACACACTAGTCCTGGGGGACTGAGGAGAACGGTCAGAGAGTCCCATTGACTCAGATACACACTGGTCCTGGGGGACTCGGGAGAAAGGTCAAATCGAGTCCCATTGATTCAGATACACACTGGTCCTGGGGGACTGGGGGAAATTTCAGATAGAGTCCCATTGACTCAGATGAACACTGGTCCTGGGGGACTGACGAGAAAGGTCAGAGAGAGTTCCATTGACTCAGATACACACTGGTCCTGGGGGGAAAGGTCAGAGAGAGTCCCATTGACTCAGATGCACACTGGTCCTGGGGATGGATTGGGGAGAAAGGTCAGAGCGAGTCCCATTGACTCAGTAACACACTGGTCCTGGGGGACTGGGGAGAAAGGTCAGAGTGTCCCATTGACTCAGATACACACTGGTCCTGGGGGACTGGGGTGAAAGGTCAGAGAGAGTCACATTGACTCTGATACACACTGGTCCTTGGGATGGACAGGGGAGAAAGGTCAGAGAGAGTCACATTGACTCAGATGCACACTTTCCTGGGGATGGACTGTGGAGAAAGGTCAGAGAGAGTCCCATTGACTCAGATACACATTGGTCCTCGGGGACTGGGGAGAACGGTCAGGTAGTCCCATTGACTCAGATACACACTAGACCAGGCGGACTGAGGGGAAAGGTCAGAGAGTCCCATTGACTCTGATACACATTGGTCCTGGGGATGGACAGGGGAGAAAGGTCAGAGAGTCCCATTGACTCAGATACACACTGGTCCTGGGGGACTGGCGAGAAAGGTCAGGTAGTCCCATTGACTCAGATACTCACTAGACCTGGCGCACTGAGGGGAAAGGTCAGAGAGTCCCATTGACTCAGATACACACTGGACCTGGGGATGGACTGGGGAGGAAGGTCAGAGAGAGTCCCATTGACTCAGATACACACTGGTCCTGGGGGACTGGCGAGAAAGGTCAGGTAGTCCCATTGACTCAGATACTCACTAGACCTGGCGGACTGAGGGGAAAGGTCAGAGAGTCCCATTGACTCAGATACACACTGGTCCTGGGGATGGACTGGGGAGGAAGGTCAGAGAGAGTCCCATTGACTCAGATACACACTGGTCGTGCGGGACTGGGGGGCAAGGTCAGAGAGAGAGTCCCATTGACTCAGATACACACTGGTCCTGGGGGACTGGGTGGAAAGGTCAGAGAGAGTCCCATTGACTCAGATGCACACTGGTCCTGGGGATGGATTGGGGAGAAAGGTCAGAGCGAGTCCCATTGACTCAGATACACACTGGTCCTGGAGATGGACTGCGGAGAAAGGTCAGAGCGAGTCCCATTGACTCAGATGCACACTGGTCCTGGGGATGGATTGGGGAGAAAGGTCAGAGCGAGTCCCATTGACTCAGTAACACACGGGGACTGGGGGTATAGGTCAGAGAAGTCCCATTGACCCAGATACACATTGGTCCTCGGGGACTGGGGAGAACGGTCAGGTAGTCCCATTGACTCAGACACACACTGGTCCTGGGGATGGACTGCGGAGAAAGATCAGAGAGTACCATTGACTCAGATACACACTGGTCCTGGGGATGGATTGGGGAGAAAGGTCAGAGCGAGTCCCATTGACTCAGATACACACTGGTCCTGGTGGACTGGGTGGAAAGGTCAGAGAGAGTCCCATTGACCCAGATACACACTGGGACTGGGGTGAAAGGTCAGAACGAGTCCCATTGACCCCAATACACACTGGTCCCAGGGGACAGGGGGGAAAGGTCAGATCGAGTCCCGTTGACTCAGATACATACTGGTCCTGGGGGACTGGGGAGAAAGGTCAGAGAGTCCCATTGATTCAGATACACACTGGTCCTGGGGACGGACTGGTGGAGAAAGATCAGAGTGTCCCATTGACTCTGATACACACTGGTCCTGGGGATGGATAGGGGAGAAAGGTCAGAGAGAGTCCCATTGACCCAGATACACACTGGTACTGGGGGACTGGGGTGAAAGGTCAGAGCGAGTCCCATTGACCTCGATGCATACTGGTACTAGGGGACTGGGGGGAAAGGTCAGAGAGTCCCATTGATTCAGATACACACTAGTCCTGGGGGACTGAGGAGAACGGTCAGAGAGTCCCATTGACTCAGATACACACTGGTCCTGGGGGACTGGGGAGAAAGGTCAAATAGAGTCCCATTGACTCAGATACGCACTGGTCCTGGGGGACTGGGGAGAAAGGTCAGAGAGTCCCATTGATTCAGATACACACTGGTCCTGGGAGACTGAGGAGAACGGTCAGAGAGTCCCATTGACTCAGATACACACTGGTCCTGGGGGACTGGGGAGAAAGGTCAGAGAGTCCCATTGACTCTGATACACACTGGTCCTGGGGATGGACAGGGGAGAAAGGTCAGAGAGAGTCCCATTGCCTCAGATACACACTGGTCCTGCGGGAGTGGGGGGAAAGGTCAGAGAGAGAGTTCCATTGACTCAGATACACACTGGTCGTGCGGGACTGGGGAGTAAGGTCAGATAGAGTCCTATTGATTCAGATACACATTTGTCCTGGGGGACTGGGGAGAAATGGAAGAGAGTCCCATTGACTCAGATACACACTGGTCTTGGGGGACTGACGAGAACGGTCAGAGATTCCCATTGACTCTGATACACACTGGTCCTGGTCGACTGGGGGGAAAGGTCAGAGAGAGTCCCATTGACCCAGATACATACTGGTACTGGGGGACTGGGGTGAAAGGTCAGAGCGAGTCCCATTGACCTCGATACACACTGGTCCTAGGGGACTGGGGGGAAAGGTCAGATCGAGTCCCATTGACTCAGATACACACTGGTCCTGGGGGACTGGGGAGAAAGGTCAGAGAGTCACATTGACTCAGATACACACTGGTCCTGGGGGACTGGGGAGAAAGGTCAAATAGAGTCCCATTGACTCAGATACGCACTGGTCCTGGGGGACTGGGGAGAAAGGTCAGAGAGTCCCATTGACTCTGATACACACTGGTCCTGGGGATGGACAGGGGAGAAAGGTCAGAGAGAGTCCCATTGACTCTGATACACACTGGTCCTTGGGATTGACAGGGGAGAAAGGTCAGAGAGAGTCACATTGACTCAGATACACACTTTCCTGGGGATGGACTGGGGAGAAAGGTCAGAGAGAGTCCCATTGACTCAGATACACACTGGTCCTGGGGGACTCGGGAGAAAGGTCAAATCGAGTCACATTGATTCAGATACACTCTGGTCCTGGGGGACTGGGGAGAAAGGTCAGAGTGTCCCATTGACTCAGATACACACTGGTCCTTGGGATGGACAGGGGAGAAAGGTCAGAGAGAGTCACATTGACTCAGATACACACTTTCCTGGGGATGGACTGGGGAGAAAGGTCAGAGAGAGTCCCATTGACTCAGATACACACTGGTCCTGGGGGACTGGGGGAAAGTTCAGATAGAGTCCCATTGACTCAGATACACACTGGTCCTGGGGGACTGGGGGGAAAGATCAGAGAGAGAGTTCCATTGACTCAGATACACAATGGTCCTGGGGATGGACTGTGGAGAAAGGTCAGAGAGAGTCCCATTGACTCAGATACACACTGGTCCTTGTGGACTGGGGGGAAATGGAAGAGAGAGTCCCATTGACTCAGATACACACTGGTCCTGGGGATGGACTGAGGAGAAAGGTCAGAGCGAGTCCCATTGACTCAGTAACACACTGGTCCTGGGGGACTGGGTGGAAAGGTCAGAGAGAGTCCCATTGACTGAGATGCACACTGGTCCTGGGGATGGATTGGGGAGAAAGGTCAGAGCGAGTCCCATTGACTCAGATGCACACTGGTGCTAGAGATGGACTGGGGAGAAAGGTCAGAGCGAGTCCCATTGACTCAGATATGGATTGGGGAGAAAGGTCAGAGAGAGTCACATTGACTCAGTAACACACTGGTCCTGGGGGCCTGGGGGGAAACGTCAGAGAGAGTCCCATTGACTCAGATACAAACTGGTCCTGGGGGACTGGGGGGTAAGGTCAGAGAAGTCCCATTGACCCAGATACACACTGGTGCTGGGGGACTAGGGAGAAAGGTCAGAGAGTCCCATTGACTCAGCTACACACTGGTCCTGGTAGACTGGGGAGAAAGATCAGAGAGAGTCCCATTGACTCAGATACACACTGGTCCTGGAGACGGACTGGGGAGAAAGATCAGAGAGTCCCATTGACTCAGATACACACTGGTCCTGGGGATGGACAGGGGAGAAAGGTCAGAGCGAGTCCCATTGACTCAGTAACACACTGGCCCTGGGGGAATGGGGGGAAAGGTCAGAGAGAGTCCCATTGATTCAGATACACATTGGTCTCGGGGACTGGGGAAAATGGTCAGGTAGTCCCATTGACTCAGATACACACTAGACCTGGCGGACTGAGGGGAAAGTTCAGAGAGTCCCATTGACTCTGATACACACTGGTCCTGGGGGACTGGGGGGAAATGGAAGAGAGAATCCCATTGACTCAGATACACACTGGTGCTGGAGATGGACTGGGGAGAAAGGTCAGAGCGAGTCCCATTGACTCAGATACACACTGGTCCTGGAGATGGACTGCGGAGAAAGGTCAGAGCGAGTGCCATTGACTCAGATACACACTGGTCCTGGGGATGGATTGGGGAGAAAGGTCAGAGCGAGTCCCATTGACTCAGATACACACTGGTGCTGGAGATGGACTGGGGAGAAAGGTCAGAGCGAGTCCCATTGACTCAGATACACACTGGTCCTGGGGATGGATTGGGGAGAAAGGTCAGAGAGAGTCCCATTGACTCAGATGCACACTGCTCCTTGGGATGTACTGCGGAGAATGGTCAGAGAGTCCCATTGACTCAGATGAACAATGGTCCTTGTGGACTGGGGGGAAATGGAAGAGAGAGTCCCATTGACTCAGATACACACTGGTCCTGTGGATGGACTGAGGAGAAAGGTCAGAGCGAGTCCCATTGACTCAGATACACACTGGTCCTGGTGGACTGGGTAGAAAGGTCAGAGAGAGTCCCATTGACTCTGATACACACTGGTCCTGGTAGACTGGGGAGAAAGGTCAGAGAGAGTCCCATTGACTCTGATGCACACTGGTCCTGGGGATGGACAGGGGAGAAAGGTCAGAGAGAGTCCCATTGACTCAGTAACACACTGGTCCTGGGGGACTGGGGGAAAGGTCAGATAGAGTCCCATTGACTCAGATGAACACTGGTCCTGGGGGACTGACGAGAAAGGTCAGAGAGAGTTCCATTGACTCAGATACACACTGGTCCTGGGGGGAAAGGTCAGAGAGGGTCCCATTGACTCAGATACACACTGGTCCTGGTGGACTGGGGGGAAAGGTCAGAGAGAGTCTCATTGACCCAGAGACACAATGGTACTGGGGGACTGGGGTGAAAGGTCAGAGCGTGTCCCATTGACCCCGATACTCACTGGTCCCAGGAGACTGTGGGGAAAGGTAAGATCGAGGCCCATTGACTCAGATGCACACTGGTCCTGGGGACGGACTGGGGAGAAAGATCAGAGAGTCCCATTGACTCTGATACACACTGGTCCTGGTCGACTGGGGGGAAAGGTCAGAGAGAGTCCCATTGACCCAGATACACACTGGTACTGGGGGACTGGGGTGAAAGGTCAGAGCGAGTCCCATTGACCTCGATACACACTGGTCCTAGGGGACTGGGGGGAAAGGTCAGAGAGAGTCCCATTGACCCAGATACACACTGGTACTGGGGGACTGGGGTGAAAGGTCAGAGCGAGTCCCATTGACCTCGAGACACACTGGTCCTGGGGGACTGGGGGGAAAGGTCAGATCGAGTCCCATTGACTCAGATGCACACTGGTGCTGGGGGACTGGGGACAAAGGTCAGAGAGTCCCATTGACTTAGATACACACTAGTCCTGGGGGACTGAGGAGAAAGGTCAGAGAGAGTTCCATTGACTCAGATACACACTGGTCCTGGAGACGGACTGGGAGAAAGATCAGAGAGTCCCATTGACACTGATACACACTGGTCCTGGGGATGGACAGGGGAGAAAGGTCAGAGAGAGTTCCATTGACTCAGATACACACTGGTCCTGGGGGGAAAGGTCAGAGAGTGTCCCATTGACTCAGATGCACACTGGTCCTGGGGATGGATTGGGGAGAAAGGTCAGAGCGAGTCCCATTGACTCAGATACACACTGGTCCTGGAGATGGACTGCGGAGAAAGGTCAGAGCGAGTCCCATTGACTCAGATACACACTGGTCCTGGGGATGGATTGGGGAGAAAGGTCAGAGCGAGTCCCATTGACTCAGTAACACACTGGTCCTGGGGGACTGGGGAGAAAGGTCAGAGTGTCCCATTGACTCAGATACACACTGGTCCTGGGGGACTGGGGTGAAAGGTCAGAGAGAGTCACATTGACTCTGATACACACTGGTCCTTGGGATGGACAGGGGAGAAAGGTCAATGAGAGTCACATTGACTCAGATACACACTTTCCTGGGGATGGACTGGGGAAAAAGGTCAGAGAGTCCCATTGACTCAGATACACACTGGTCCTGGGGGACTGGGGGGAAAGATCAGAGAGAGAGTTCCATTGACTCAGATACACAATGGTCCTGGGGATGGACTGTGGAGAAAGGTCAGAGAGAGTCCCATTGACTCAGATACACACTGGTCCTTGTGGACTGGGGGGAAATGGAAGAGAGAGTCCCATTGACTCAGATACACACTGGTCCTGGGGGACTGGGGGGAAAGGTCAGAGAGAGTCCCATTGACTCAGATACACACTGGTCCTTGTGAACTGGGGGGAAATGGAAGAGAGAGTCCCATTGACTCAGATACACACTGGTCCTGGGGGACTGGGTGGAAAGGTCAGAGAGAGTCCCATTGACTCAGATACACACTGGTCCTTGTGAACTGGGGGGAAATGGAAGAGAGAGTCCCATTGACTCAGATACACACTGGTCCTGGGGATGGACTGAGGAGAAAGGTCAGAGCGAGTCCCATTGACTCAGATACACACTGGTCCTGGGGGACTGGGTGGAAAGGTCAGAGAGAGTCCCATTGACTCAGATGCACACTGGTCCTGGGGATGGACAGGGGAGAAAGTTCAGAGAGAGTCCCATTGACTCAGTAACACACTGGTCCTGGGGGACTGGGTGGAAAGGTCAGAGAGAGTCCCATTGACTCAGATGCACACTGGTCCTGGGGATGGATTGGGGAGAAAGGTCAATGAGAGTCACATTGACTCAGATACACACTTTCCTGGGGATGGACTGGGGAAAAAGGTCAGAGAGTCCCATTGACTCAGCTACACACTGGTCCTGGTAGACTGGGGAGAAAGATCAGAGAGAGTCCCATTGACTCAGATACACACTGGTCCTGGGGATGGACAGGGGAGAAAGGTCAGAGCGAGTCCCATTGACTCAGTAACACACTGGCCCTGGGGGAATGGGGGGAAAGGTCAGAGAGAGTCCCATTGATTCAGATACACATTGGTCTCGGGGACTGGGGAAAATGGTCAGGTAGTCCCATTGACTCAGATACACACTAGACCTGGCGGACTGAGGGGAAAGTTCAGAGAGTCCTATTGACTCTGATACACACTGGTCCTGGGGGACTGGGGGGAAATGGAAGAGAGAATCCCATTGACTCAGATACACACTGGTCCTGGGGGACTGGGGGGAAAGGTCAGAGAGAGACCCATTGACTCAAATACACACTGGTCCTGGGGGACTGGGGGAAAGGTCAGATAGAGTCCCATTGACTCAGATGAACACTGGTCCTGGGGGACTGACGAGAAAGGTCAGAGAGAGTCCCATTGACTCAGATACACACTGGTCCTGGGGGACTGGGGAGAAAGGTCAGATAGTCCCATTGACTCAGATACACACCGATTATGCAGGACTGGGGAGAAAGGTCAGAGAGAGTCCCTTTGACTCAGATGCAGACTGGTCCTGGGGGACTGGATAGAAAGGTCAGAGAGTCCCATTGACTCAGATGAATACTGGTCCTGGGGGACTGGGCGGAAAGGTCAGAGGGAGTCCCATTGACTCTGATACACACTGGTCCTGGGGATGGACAGGGGAGAAAGTTCAGAGAGAGTCCCATTGACTCAGTAACACACTGGTCCTGGGGGACTGGGTGGAAAGGTCAGAGAGAGTCCCATTGACTCAGATGCACACTGGTCCTGGGGATGGATTGGGGAGAAAGGTCAGAGAGAGTCCCATTGACTCAGATACAAACTGGTCCTGGGGGACTGGGGGGTCAGGTCAGAGAAGTCCCATTGACCCAGATACACACTGGTGCTGGGGGACTAGGGAGAAAGGTCAGAGAGTCCCATTGACTCAGCTACACACTGGTCCTGGTAGACTGGGGAGAAAGATCACAGAGAGTCCCATTGACTCAGATACACACTGGTCCTGGGGATGGACAGGGGAGAAAGGTCAGAGCGAGTCCCATTGACTCAGTAACACACTGGCCCTGGGGGAATGGGGGGAAAGGTCAGAGAGAGTCCCATTGATTCAGATACACATTGGTCTCGGGGACTGGGGAAAATGGTCAGGTAGTCCCATTGACTCAGATACACACTAGACCTGGCGGACTGAGGGGAAAGTTCAGAGAGTCCTATTGACTCTGATACACACTGGTCCTGGGGGACTGGGGGGAAATGGAAGAGAGAATCCCATTGACTCAGATACACACTGGTCCTGGGGGACTGGGGGGAAAGGTCAGAGAGAGACCCATTGACTCAAATACACACTGGTCCTGGGGGACGTGGGGAAAGGTCAGATAGAGTCCCATTGACTCAGATGAACACTGGTCCTGGGGGACTGACGAGAAAGTTCAGAGAGAGTCCCATTGACTCAGATACACACTGGTCCTGGGGGACTGGGTGGAAAGGTCAGAGAGAGTCCCATTGACTCAGATGCACACTGGTCCTGGGGATGGATTAGGGAGAAAGGTCAGAGCGAGTCCCATTGACTCAGATACACACTGGTGCTGGAGATGGACTGGGGAGAAAGGTCAGAGCGAGTCCCATTGACTCAGATACACACTGGTCCTGGAGATGGACTGCGGAGAAAGGTCAGAGCTAGTCCCATTGACTCAGATACACACTGGTCCTGGGGATGGATTGGGGAGAAAGGTCAGAGCGAGTCCCATTGACTCAGATACAAACTTTTCCTGGAGGACTGGGGGGTAAGGTCAGAGAAGTCCCATTGACCCAGATACACACTGGTCCTGGAGACGGTCTGGGGTGAAAGGTCAGAGAGTACCATTGATTCAGATACACACTGGTCCTGGGGGACTGAGGAGAACGGTCAGAGAGTCCCATTGACTCTGATACACACTGGTCCTGGGGATGGACAGGGGAGAAAGGTCAGAGAGAGTCCCATTGATTCAGATACACATTTGTCCTGGGGGACTGGGGAGAAAGGTCAGAGAGAGTCCCATTGACTCAGATGCACACTGCTCCTTGGGATGTACTGCGGAGAATGGTCAGAGAGTCCCATTGACTCAGATGAACAATGGTCCTTGTGGACTGGGGGGAAATGGAAGAGAGAGTCCCATTGACTCAGATACACATTGGTCCTGTGGATGGACTGAGGAGAAAGGTCAGAGCGAGTCCCATTGACTCAGTAACACACTGGTCCTGGGGGACTGGGTGGAAAGGTCAGAGAGAGTCCCATTGATTCAGATACACACTGGTCCTGGTAGACTGGGGAGAAAGGTCAGAGCGAGTCCCATTGACTCAGATACACACTGGTCATGGGGATGGACTGGGGAGAAAGGTCAGAGAGTCCCATTGACTCAGATGAACAATGGTCCTTGAGGACTGGGGGTAAATGGAAGAGAGTCCCATTGACTCAGATACACACTGGTCCTTGTGGACTGGGGGGAAATGGAAGAGAGAGTCCCATTGATTCAGATGCACACTGGTCCTGGGGATGGACTGGGGAGGAAGGTCAGAGAGAGTCCCATTGACTCAGATACACACTGGTCGTGCGGGACTGGGAGGCAAGGTCAGAGAGAGAGTCCCATTGACTCAGATACACACTGGTCCTGGGGGACTGGAGAGAAAGGTCAGAGAGTCCCATTGACTCAGCTACACACTGGTCCTGGTAGACTGGGGAGAAAGGTCAGAGAGAGTCCCATTGACTCAGATACACACTGGTCCTGGGGACGGACTGGGGAGAAAGATCAGAGAGTCCCATTGACTCTGATACACACTGGTCCTGGGGATGGACAGGGGAGAAAGGTCAGAGAGAGTCCCATTGACTCAGTAACACACTGGTCCTGGGGGACTGGGGGAAAGGTCAGATAGAGTCCCATTGACTCAGATGAACACTGGTCCTGGGGGACTGGGTGGAAAGGTCAGATAGAGTCCCATTGACTCAGATGCACACTGGTCCTGGGGATGGATTGGGGAGAAAGGTCAGAGCGAGTCCCATTGACTCAGATACACACTGGTCCTGGAGATGGACTGCGGAGAAAGGTCAGAGCGAGTCCCATTGACTCAGATACACACTGGTCCTGGGGATGGATTGGGGAGAAAGGTCAGAGCGAGTCCCATTGACTCAGTAACACACTGGTCCTGGGGGACTGGGGAGAAAGGTCAGAGTGTCCCATTGACTCAGATACACACTGGTCCTGGGGGACTGGGGTGAAAGGTCAGAGAGAGTCCCATTGACTCAGCTGCACATTGGTCCTGGGGGACTGGGGAGAAACGTCAGAGAAGTCCCATTGACTCTGATACACACTGGTCCTTGGGATGGACAGGGGAGAAAGGTCAGAGAGAGTCACATTGACTCAGATACACACTTTCCTGGGGATGGACTGGGGAAAAAGGTCAGAGAGTCCCATTGACTCAGATACACACTGGTCCTGGGGGACTGGGGGGAAAGATCAGAGAGAGAGTTCCATTGACTCAGATACACAATGGTCCTGGGGATGGACTGGGAAGAAAGGTCAGAGAGAGTCCCATTGACTCAGATACACACTGGTCCTGGGGGACTGGGGGGAAAGGTCAGAGAGAGTCCCATTGACTCAGATACACACTGGTCCTTGTGGACTGGGGGGAAATGGAAGATAGAGTCCCATTGACTCAGATACTCACTAGACCTGGCGGACTGAGGGGAAAGGTCAGAGAGACCCATTGACTCAGATGCACACTGGTCCTGGGGGACTGGGGAGGAAGGTCAGAGAGAGTCCCATTGACTCAGATACACACTAGTCCTGGGGGACTGAGGAGAACGGTCACAGAGTCCCATTGACTCAGATACACACTGGTGCTGGGGGACTGGGGAGAAAGGCCAAATAGAGTCCCATTGACTCAGCTACACACTGGTCCTGGTAGACTGGGGAGAAAGGTCAGAGAGAGTCCCATTGACTCAGATACACACTGGTCCTGGAGACGGACTGGGAGAAAGATCAGAGAGTCCCATTGACTCTGATACACACTGGTCCTGGGATGGACAGGGGAGAAAGGTCAGAGAGAGTCCCATTGACTCAGTAACACACTGGTCCTGGGGGACTGGGGGAAAGGTCAGATAGAGTCCCATTGACTCAGATGAACACTGGTCCTGGGGGAAAGGTCAGAGAGAGTCCCATTGACTCAGATGCACACTGGTCCTGGGGGTCTGGGTGGAAAGGTCAGAGAGAGTCCCATTGACTCAGATGCACACTGGTCCTGGGGATGGATTGGGGAGAAAGGTCAGAGCGAGTCCCATTGACTCAGTAACACACTGGCCCTGGGGGACTGGGGGGAAAGGTCAGAGAAGTCCCATTGACCCAGATACACACTGGTACTGGGGGACTGGGGCGAACGGTCAGGTAGTACCATTGACTCAGATACACACTAGACCTGGCGGACTGAGGGGAAAGTTCAGAGAGTCCCATTGACTCTGATACACACTGGTCCTGGGGATGGACGGGGGAGAAAGGTCAGAGAGAGTCCCATTGACTCAGATACACACTGGTCGTGCGGGACTGGGGGGAAAGGTCAGAGAGAAAGTCCCATTGACTCAGATACACACTGGTCCTGGTGGACTGGGGAGTAAGGTCAGATAGAGTCCCATTGATTCAGATACACATTTGTCCTGGGGGACTGGGGAGAAAGGTCAGAGAGTCCCATTGACTCAAATACACACTGGTCCTGGGGGACTGGGGAGAAAGGTCAGAGAGAGTCCCATTAACTCAGATGCACACTGCTCCTTGGGATGGACTGGGGAGAAAGGTCAGAGAGTCCCATTGACTCAGATGAACAATGGTCCTTGTGGACTGGGGGTAAATGGAAGAGAGTCCCATTGACTCAGATACACACTGGTTCTTGTGGACTGGGGGGAAATGGAAGAGAGAGTCCCATTGACTCAGATACACACTGGTCCTGGGGATGGACTGGGGAGGAAGGTCAGAGAGAGTCCCATTGACTCAGATACACACTGGTCGTGCGGGACTGGGAGGCAAGGTCAGAGAGAGAGTCCCATTGACTCAGATACACACTGGTCCTGGGGGACTGGGGAGAAAGGTCAGAGAGAGTCCCATTGACTCAGATACACACTGGTCCTGGGGACGGACTGGGGAGAAAGATCAGAGAGTCCCATTGACTCTGATACACACTGGTCCTGGGGATGGACAGGGGAGAAAGGTCAGAGAGAGTCCCATTGACTCAGATGAACACTGGTCCTGGGGGACTGGGGGAAAGGTCAGAGAGAGTTCCATTGACTCAGATACACACTGGTCCTGGGGGGAAAGGTCAGAGAGGGTCCCATTGACTCAGCTACACACTGGTCCTGGGGGACTGGGTGGAAAGGTCAGATAGAGTCCCATTGACTCAGATGCACACTGGTCCTGGGGATGGATTGGGGAGAAAGGTCAGAGCGAGTCCCATTGACTCAGATACACACTGGTCCTGGAGATGGACTGCGGAGAAAGGTCAGAGCGAGTCCCATTGACTCAGATACACACTGCTCCTGGGGGACTGGGGAGAAAGGTCAGAGTGTCCCATTGACTCAGATACACACTGGTCCTGGGGGACTGGGGTGAAAGGTCAGAGAGAGTCCCATTGACTCAGCTGCACATTGGTCCTGGGGGACTGGGGAGAAACGTCAGAGATAGTCCCATTGACTCTGATACACACTGGTCCTGGGGGACTGGGGAGAAACGTCAGAGATCGTCCCATTGACTCTGATGCACACTGGTCCTTGGGATGGACAGGGGAGAAAGGTCAGAGAGAGTCACATTGACTCAGATGCACACTTTCCTGGGGATGGACTGGGGAAAAAGGTCAGAGAGTCCCATTGACTCAGATACACACTGGTCCTGGGGGACTGGGGGGAAAGATCAGAGAGAGAGTTCCATTGACTCAGATACACAATGGTCCTGGGGATGGACTGGGGAGAAAGGTCAGAGAGAGTCCCATTGACTCAGATACACACTGGTCCTGGGGGACTGGGGGGAAAGGTCAGAGAGAGTCCTATTGACTCAGATACACACTGGTCCTTGTGGACTGGGAGGAAATGGAAGAGAGAGTCCCATTGACTCAGATACTCACTAGACCTGGCGGACTGAGGGGAAAGGTCAGAGAGACCCATTGACTCAGATACACACTGGTCCTGGGGATGGACTGGGGAGGAAGGTCAGAGAGAGTCCCATTGACTCAGATACACACTGGCCGTGCGTTACGGGGGAGCAAGGTCAGAGAGAGAGTCCCATTGACTCAGATACACACTGGTCCTGGGGGACTGGGGAGAAAGGTCAGAGAGTCCCATTGACTCAGCTACACACTGGTCCTGGTAGACTGGGGAGAAAGGTCAGAGAGAGTCCCATTGACTCAGATACACACTGGTCCTGGAGACGGACTGGGAGAAAGATCAGAGAGTCCCATTGACTCTGATACACACTGGTCCTGGGGATGGACAGGGGAGAAAGGTCAGAGAGAGTCCCATTGACTCAGTAACACACTGGTCCTGGGGGACTGGGGGAAAGGTCAGATAGAGTCCCATTGACTCAGATGAACACTGGTCCTGGGGGAAAGGTCAGAGAGAGTCCCATTGACTCAGATACACACTGGTCCTGGGGGTCTGGGTGGTAAGGTCAGAGAGAGTCGCATTGACTCAGATGCACACTGGTCCTGGGGATGGATTGGGGAGAAGGGTCAGAGCGAGTCCCATTGACTCAGTAACACACTGGCCCTGGGGGACTGGGGGGAAAGGTCAGAGAAGTCCCATTGACCCAGATACACACTGGTACTGGGGGACTGGGGCGAACGGTCAGGTAGTCCCATTGACTCAGATACACACTAGACCTGGCGGACTGAGGGGAAAGTTCAGAGAGTCCCATTGACTCTGATACACACTGGTCCTGGGGATGGACGGGGGGGAAAGGTCAGAGTGAGTCCCATTGACTCAGATACACACTGGTCGTGCGGGACTGGGGGGAAAGGTCAGAGAGAAAGTCCCATTGACTCAGATACACACTGGTCCTGGTGGACTGGGGAGTAAGGTCAGATAGAGTCCCATTGATTCAGATACACATTTGTCCTGGGGGACTGGGGAGAAAGGTCAGAGAGTCCCATTGACTCAAATACACACTGGTCCTGGGGGACTGGGGAGAAAGGTCACAGAGAGTCCCATTAACTCAGATGCACACTGCTCCTTGGGATGGACTGGGGAGAAAGGTCAGAGAGTCCCATTGACTCAGATGAACAATGGTCCTTGTGGACTGGGGGTAAATGGAAGAGAGTCCCATTGACTCAGATACACACTGGTCCTTGTGGACTGGGGGGAAATGGAAGAGAGTCCCATTGACTCAGATACACACTGGTCCTGGGGATGGACTGGGGAGGAAGGTCAGAGAGAGTCCCATTGACTCAGATACACACTGGTCGTGCGGGACTGGGAGGCAAGGTCAGAGAGAGAGTCCCATTGACTCAGATACACACTGGTCCTGGGGGACTGGGGAGAAAGGTCAGAGAGTCCCATTGACTCAGCTACACACTGGTCCTGGTAGACTGGGGAGAAAGGTCAGAGAGAGTCCCATTGACTCAGATACACACTGGTCCTGGGGACGGACTGGGGAGAAAGATCAGAGAGTCCCATTGACTCTGATACACACTGGTCCTGGGGATGGACAGGGGAGAAAGGTCAGAGAGAGTCCCATTGACTCAGATGAACACTGGTCCTGGGGGACTGGGGGAAAGGTCAGAGAGAGTTCCATTGACTCAGATACACACTGGTCCTGGGGGGAAAGGTCAGAGAGGGTCCCATTGACTCAGCTACACACTGGTCCTGGAGATGGACTGCGGAGAAAGGTCAGAGCGAGTCCCATTGACTCAGATACACACTGGTCCTGGGGGACTGGGGTGAAAGGTCAGAGAGAGTCCCATTGACTCAGCTGCAAATTGGTCCTGGGGGACTGGGGAGAAACGTCAGAGATAGTCCCATTGACTCTGATACACACTGGTCCTTGGGATGGACAGGGGAGAAAGGTCAGAGAGAGTCACATTGACTCAGATACACACTTTCCTGGGGATGGACTGGGGAAAAAGGTCAGAGAGTCCCATTGACTCAGATACACACTGGTCCTGGGGGACTGGGGGGAAAGATCAGAGAGAGAGTTCCATTGACTCAGATACACAATGGTCCTGGGGATGGACTGGGAAGAAAGGTCAGAGAGAGTCCCATTGACTCAGATACACACTGGTCCTGGGGGACTGGGGGGAAAGGTCAGAGAGAGTCCCATTGACTCAGATACACACTGGTCCTTGTGGACTGGGGGGAAATGGAAGAGAGAGTCCCATTGACTCAGATACTCACTAGACCTGGCGGACTGAGGGGAAAGGTCAGAGAGACCCATTGACTCAGATGCACACTGGTCCTGGGGGACTGGGGAGGAAGGTCAGAGAGAGTCCCATTGACTCAGCTGCACATTGGTCCTGGGGGACTGGGGAGAAACGTCAGAGATAGTCCCATTGACTCTGATACACACTGGTCCTTGGGATGGACAGGGGAGAAAGGTCAGAGAGAGTCACATTGACTCAGATACACACTTTCCTGGGGATGGACTGGGGAGAAAGGTCAGAGAGAGTCCCATTGACTCAGATACACACTGGTCCTGGGGGACTGGGGGGAAAGATCAGAGAGAGAGTTCCATTGACTCAGATACACAATGGTCCTGGGGATGGACTGGGGAGAAAGGTCAGAGAGAGTCCCATTGACTCAGATACACACTGGTCCTGGGGGACTGGGGGGAAAGGTCAGAGAGAGTCCCATTGACTCAGATACACACTGGTCCTTGTGGACTGGGAGGAAATGGAAGAGAGAGTTCCATTGACTCAGATACTCACTAGACCTGGCGGACTGAGGGGAAAGGTCAGAGAGACCCATTGACTCAGATACACACTGGTCCTGGGGATGGACTGGGGAGGAAGGTCAGAGAGAGTCCCATTGACTCAGATACACACTGGCCGTGCGTTACGGGGGAGCAAGGTCAGAGAGAGAGTCCCATTGACTCAGATACACACTGGTCCTGGGGGACTGGGGAGAAAGGTCAGAGAGTCCCATTGACTCAGCTACACACTGGTCCTGGTAGACTGGGGAGAAAGGTCAGAGAGAGTCCCATTGACTCAGATACACACTGGTCCTGGAGACGGACTGGGAGAAAGATCAGAGAGTCCCATTGGCTCTGATACACACTGGTCCTGGGGATGGACAGGGGAGAAAGGTCAGAGAGAGTCCCATTGACTCAGTAACACACTGGTCCTGGGGGACTGGGGGAAAGGTCAGATAGAGTCCCATTGACTCAGATGAACACTGGTCCTGGGGGAAAGGTCAGAGAGAGTCCCATTGACTCAGATACACACTGGTCCTGGGGGTCTGGGTGGAAAGGTCAGAGAGAGTCCCATTGACTCAGATGCACACTGGTCCTGGGGATGGATTGGGGAGAAGGGTCAGAGCGAGTCCCATTGACTCAGTAACACACTGGCCCAGGGGGACTGGGGGGAAAGGTCAGAGAAGTCCCATTGACCCAGATACACACTGGTACTGGGGGACTGGGGCGAACGGTCAGGTAGTCCCATTGACTCAGATACACACTAGACCTGGCGGACTGAGGGGAAAGTTCAGAGAGTCCCATTGACTCTGATACACACTGGTCCTGGGGATGGACGGGGGGGAAAGGTCAGAGAGAGTCCCATTGACTCAGATACACACTGGTCGTGCGGGACTGGGGGGAAAGGTCAGAGAGAAAGTCCCATTGACTCAGATACACACTGGTCGTGCGGGACTGGGGAGTAAGGTCAGATAGAGTCCCATTGACTCAGATGCACACTGCTCCTTGGGATGGACTGGGGAGAAAGGTCAGAGAGTCCCATTGACTCAGATGAACAATGGTCCTTGTGGACTGGGTAAATGGAAGAGAGTCCCATTGACTCAGATACACACTGGTCCTTGTGGACTGGGGGGAAATGGAAGAGAGAGAGTCCCATTGACTCAGATACACACTGGTCCTGGGGGACTGGGGAGAAAGGTCAGAGAGTCCCATTGACTCAGCTACACACTGGTCCTGGTAGACTGGGGAGAAAGGTCAGAGAGAGTCCCATTGACTCAGATACACACTGGTCCTGGAGACGGACTGAGAGAAAGATCAGAGAGTCCCATTGACTCAGATGAACACTGGTCCTGGGGGACTGACGAGAAAGGTCAGAGAGAGTTCCATTGACTCAGATACACACTGGTCCTGGGGTGAAAGGTCAGAGAGGGTCCCATTGACTCAGCTACACACTGGTCCTGGGGATGGACTGGGGAGGCAGGTCAGAGAGAGTCCCATTGACTCAGATACACACTGGTCGTGCGGTACTGGGGGGCAAGGTCAGAGAGAGAGTCCCATTGACTCAGATACACACTGGTCCTGGGGGACTGGGGAGAAAGGTCAGAGAGTCCCATTGACTCAGCTACACACTGGTCCTGGTAGACTGGGGAGAAAGGTCAGAGAGAGTCCCATTGACTCAGATACACACTGGTCCTGGAGACGGACTGAGAGAAAGATCAGAGAGTCCCATTGACTCAGATGAACACTGGTCCTGGGGGACTGACGAGAAAGGTCAGAGAGAGTTCCATTGACTCAGATACACACTGGTCCTGGGGTGAAAGGTCAGAGAGGGTCCCATTGACTCAGCTACACACTGGTCCTGGGGGACTGGGTGGAAAGGTCAGATAGAGTCCCATTGACTCAGATGCACACTGGTCCTGGGGATGGATTGGGGAGAAAGGTCAGAGCGAGTCCCATTGACTCAGATACACACTGGTCCTGGAGATGGACTGCGGAAAAAGGTCAGAGCGAGTCCCATTGACTCAGATACACACTGGTCCTGGGGATGGATTGGGGAGAAAGGTCAGAGCGAGTCCCATTGACTCAGTAACACACTGGTCCTGGGGGACTGGGGAGAAAGGTCAGAGTGTCCCATTGACTCAGATACACACTGGTCCTGGGGGACTGGGGTGAAAGGTCAGAGAGAGTCCCATTGACTCAGCTGCACATTGGTCCTGGGGGACTGGGGAGAAACGTCAGAGATAGTCCCATTGACTCAGATACACACTAGTCCTGGGGGACTGGGGGGGAAAGATCAGAGAGAGAGTTCCATTGACTCAGATACACAATGGTCCTGGGGATGGACTGGGGAGAAAGGTCAGAGAGAGTCCCATTGACTCAGATACACACTGGTCCTGGGGGACTGGGGGGAAAGGTCAGAGAGAGTCCCATTGACTCAGATACACACTGGTCCTTGTGGACTGGGGGGAAATGGAAGAGAGAGTCCCATTGACTCAGATACACACTGGTCGTGCGGTACTGGGGGGCAAGGTCAGAGAGAGAGTCCCATTGACTCAGATACACACTGGTCCTGGGGGACTGGGGAGAAAGGTCAGAGAGTCCCATTGACTCAGCTACACACTGGTCCTGGTAGACTGGGGAGAAAGGTCAGAGAGGCCCATTGACTCTTGATACACACTGGTCCTGGGGATGGACAGGGGAGAAAGGTCAGAGAGAGTCCCATTGACTCAGTAACACACTGGTCCTGGGGGACTGGGGGAAAGGTCAGATAGAGTCCCACTGACTCAGATGAACACTGGTCCTGGGGAACTGGGGGAAAGGTCAGAGAGAGTCCCATTGACTCAGATACACACTGGTCCTGGGGGACTGGGTGGAAAGGTCAGAGAGAGTCCCATTGACTCAGATGCACACTGGTCCTGGGGATGGATTGGGGAGAAAGGTCAGAGCGAGTCCCATTGACTCAGTAACACACTGGCCCTGGGGGACTGGGGGGAAAGGTCAGAGAAGTCCCATTGACCCAGATACACACTGGTCCTGGGGGACTGGGGGGAAAGGTCAGAGAGAGTCCCATTGACCCAGGTACACACTGGTACTGGGGGACTGGGGTGAAAGGTCAGAGCCAGTCCCATTGACCCCGATGCACACTGGTCCTAGGGGACTGGGGGGAAAGGTCAGAGAGTCCCATTGACTCAGATACACACTGGTCCTGGGGGACTGTGGAGAAAGGTCAAATAGAGTCCCATTGATGCAGATACACACTGGTCCTGGGGGACTGGGGAGAAAGGTCAGAGAGAGTCCCATTGACTCAGATACACACTGGTCCTGGGGATGGACTGGGGAGAAAGGTCAGAGAGTCCCATTGACTCAGATACACACTGGTCCTTGTGGACTGGGGGGAAATGGAAGAGAGAGTCCCATTGACTCAGATACACACTGGTCCTGGGGGACTGGGGGGAAAGATTCAGAGAGAGTCCGATTGATTCAGATATACACTGGTCCTGGGAATGGACTGAGGAGAAAGGTCAGATCGAGTCCCATTGACTCAGATATACACTGGTCCTGGGGGACTGGGTAGAATGGTCAGAGAGTCCCATTGACTCAGATACACACTGGTACTGGGGGACTGGGGAAAAAGGTCCGATCGAGTCCCATTCATTCAGATACACACTGCTCCTGGGGAGAAAGGTCAGAGAGTCCCATTGACTCAGATGCACACTGGTCCTGGGGATGGATTGGGGAGGAAGGTCAGAGCGAGTCCCATTGACTCAGATACACACAGGTCCTGCAGATGGACTGGGGAGAAAGGTCAGAGCGAGTCCCATTGACTCAGAAGCACACTGCTCCTGGGGGACTGGGGAGAAAGGTCAGAGAGTCCCATTGACTCAGATACACACTTAACCTGGCGGACTGAGGGGAAAGCTCAGAGAGTCCCATTGACTCAGATACACCCTGGTCCTTGGGGGACTGGGGAGAAAGGTCAGAGAGTCCCATTGACTCAGATACACACTGGTCCTGGGGGACTGGGGTGAAAGGTCAGAGATAGTCCCATTGACTCTGATACACACTGGTCCTTGGGATGGACAGGGGAGAAAGGTCAGAGAGAGTCACATTGACTCAGATACACACTTTCCTGGGGATGGACTGGGGAAAAAGATCAGAGAGTCCCATTGACTCAGATACACACTGGTCCTGGGGGACTGGGGGGAAAGATCAGAGAGAGAGTTCCATTGACTCAGATACACAATGGTCCTGGGGATGGACTGGGGAGAAAGGTCAGAGAGAGTCCCATTGACTCAGATACACACTGGTCCTTGTGGACTGGGAGGAAATGGAAGAGAGAGTCCCATTGACTCAGATACTCACTAGACCTGGCGGACTGAGGGGAAAGGTCAGAGAGACCCATTGACTCAGATACACACTGGTCCTGGGGATGGACTGGGGAGGAAGGTCAGAGAGAGTCCCATTGACTCAGATACACACTGGCCGTGCGTTACGGGGGAGCAAGGTCAGAGAGAGAGTCCCATTGACTCAGATACACACTGGTCCTGGGGGACTGGGGAGAAAGGTCAGAGAGTCCCATTGACTCAGCTACACACTGGTCCTGGTAGACTGGGGAGAAAGGTCAGAGAGAGTCCCATTGACTCAGATACACACTGGTCCTGGAGACGGACTGGGAGAAAGATCAGAGAGTCCCATTGACTCTGATACACACTGGTCCTGGGGATGGACAGGGGAGAAAGGTCAGAGAGAGTCCCATTGACTCAGATGAACACTGGTCCTGGGGGACTGGGGGAAAGGTCAGAGAGAGTCCCATTGACTCAGATACACACTGGTCCTGGGGGTCTGGGTGGAAAGGTCAGAGAGAGTCCCATTGACTCAGATGCACACTGGTCCTGGGGATGGATTGGGGAGAAGGGTCAGAGCGAGTCCCATTGACTCAGTAACACACTGGCCCTGGGGGACTGGGGGGAAAGGTCAGAGAAGTCCCATTGACCCAGATACACACTGGTACTGGGGGACTGGGGCGAACGGTCAGGTAGTCCCATTGACTCAGATACACACTAGACCTGGCGGACTGAGGGGAAAGTTCAGAGAGTCCCATTGACTCAGATACACACTGGTCGTGCGGGACTGGGGGGAAAGGTCAGAGAGAAAGTCCCATTGACTCAGATACACACTGGTCCTGGTGGACTGGGGAGTAAGGTCAGATGGAGTCCCATTGATTCAGATACACATTTGTCCTGGGGGACTGGGGAGAAAGGTCAGAGAGTCCCATTGACTCAAATACACACTGGTCCTGGGGGACTGGGGAGAAAGGTCAGAGAGAGTCCCATTGACTCAGATGCACACTGCTCCTTGGGATGGACTGGGGAGAAAGGTCAGAGAGAGAGTCCCATTGACTCAGATACACACTGGTCCTTGTGGACTGGGGGGAAATGGAAGAGAGAGTCCCATTGACTCAGATACACACTGGTCCTGGGGGGAAAGGTCAGAGAGGGTCCCATTGACTCAGCTACACACTGGTCCTGGGGGACTGGGTGGAAAGGTCAGATAGAGTCCCATTGACTCAGACGCACACTGGTCCTGGGGATGGATTGGGGAGAAAGGTCAGAGCGAGTCCCATTGACTCAGATACACACTGGTCCTGGAGATGGACTGCGGAGAAAGGTCAGAGCGAGTCCCATTGACTCAGATACACACTGGTCCTGGGGATGGATTGGGGAGAAAGGTCAGAGCGAGTCCCATTGACTCAGTAACACACTGGTCCTGGGGGACTGGGGAGAAAGGTCAGAGTGTCCCATTGACTCAGATACACACTGGTCCTGGGGGACAGGGGTGAAAGGTCAGAGAGAGTCCCATTGACTCAGCTGCACATTGGTCCTGGGGGACTGGGGAGAAACGTCAGAGATAGTCCCATTGACTCAGATACACACTGGTCCTGGGGGACTGGGGGGGAAAGATCAGAGAGAGAGTTCCATTGACTCAGATACACAATGGTCCTGGGGATGGACTGGGGAGAAAGGTCAGAGAGAGTCCCATTGACTCAGATACACACTGGTCCTGGGGGACTGGGGGGAAAGGTCAGAGAGAGTCCCATTGACTCAGATACACACTGGTCCTTGTGGACTGGGGGGAAATGGAAGAGAGAGTCCCATTGACTCAGATACACACTGGTCGTGCGGTACTGGGGGGCAAGGTCAGAGAGAGAGTCCCATTGACTCAGATACACACTGGTCCTGGGGGACTGGGGAGAAAGGTCAGAGAGTCCCATTGACTCAGCTACACACTGGTCCTGGTAGACTGGGGAGAAAGGTCAGAGAGAGTCCAATTGACTCAGATACACACTGGTCCTGGGGATGGACAGGGGAGAAAGGTCAGAGAGAGTCCCATTGACTCAGTAACACACTGGTCCTGGGGGACTGGGGAGAAAGGACAGAGCGAGTCCCATTGATTCAGATGCACACTGGTGCTGGGGGACTGGGGAGAAAGGTCAGAGAGTCCCATTGACTTAGATACACAGTAGTCCTGGGGGACTGAGGAGAACGGTCACAGAGTCCCATTGACTCAGATACACACTGGTCCTGGGGGACTGGGGAGAAAGGCCAAATAGAGTCCCATTGACTCAGCTACACACTGGTCCTGGAGACGGACTGGGGAGAAAGATCAGAGAGGCCCATTGACTCTGATACACACTGGTCCTGGGGATGGACAGGGGAGAAAGGTCAGAGAGTCCCATTGACTCAGTTACACACTGGTCCTGGGGGACTGGGGGAAAGGTCAGATAGAGTCCCACTGACTCAGATGAACACTGGTCCTGGGGGACTGGGGGAAAGGTCAGAGAGAGTCCCATTGACTCAGATACACACTGGTCCTGGGGGACTGGGTGGAAAGGTCAGAGAGAGTCCCATTGACTCAGATGCACACTGGTCCTGGGGATGGATTGGGGAGAAAGGTCAGAGCGAGTCCCATTGACTCAGTAACACACTGGCCCTGGGGGACTGGGGGGAAAGGTCAGAGAAGTCACATTGACCCAGATACACACTGGTCCTGGGGGACTGGGGGGAAAGGTCAGAGAGAGTCCCATTGACCCAGGTACACACTGGTACTGGGGGACTGGGGTGAAAGGTCAGAGCCAGTCCCATTGACCCCGATGCACACTGGTCCTTGTGGACTGGGGGGAAATGGAAGAGAGAGTCCCATTGACTCAGATACACACTGGTCCTGGGGGACTGGGGGGAAAGTTTCAGAGAGAGTCCGATTGATTCAGATATACACTGGTCCTGGGAATGGACTGAGGAGAAAGGTCAGAGCGAGTCCCATTGACTCAGATACACACTGGTCCTGGGGGACTGGGGAAAAAGGTCCGATCGAGTCCCATTCATTCAGATACACACTGCTCCTGGGGAGAAAGGTCAGAGAGTCCCATTGACTCAGATGCACACTGGTCCTGGGGATGGATTGGGGAGGAAGGTCAGAGCGAGTCCCATTGACTCAGATACACACTGGTCCTGCAGATGGACTGGGGAGAAAGGTCAGAGCGAGTCCCATTGACTCAGAAGCACACTGCTCCTGGGGGACTGGGGAGAAAGGTCAGAGAGTCCCATTGACTCAGATACACACTTAACCTGGCGGACTGAGGGGAAAGCTCAGAGAGTCCCATTGACTCAGATACACCCTGGTCCTTGGGGGACTATGGAGAAAGGTCAGAGAGTCCCATTGACTCAGATACACACTGGTCCTGGGGATGATCTAGGGAGAAATATCAGAGAGAGTCCCATTGACTCAGATACACACTGGTCGTGGGGAACTGGGGGGAAAGGTCAGACAGTCCCATTGACGCTGAGACACACTGGTCCTGGTGGACTGGGGAGGAAGTTCAGAAAGAGTCCCATTGATTCAGATACACACTGGTGGACTGGGGGGAAAGGTCAGACAGTCCCATTGACGCTGATACACACTGGTCCTGGCGGACTGGGTAGAAAATTAAGAGCGAGTCCCATTGACTCAGATACCCACTGGTCCTGGGGATGATCTGGGGAGAAAAGTCAGAGAGTCCCATTGACTCAGATACACACTGGTCGTGGGGAATTGGGGGGAAAGGTCAGAGAGTCCCATTGACGCTGATACACACTGGTCCTGATGGACTGGGGGGAAAGGTCAGAGAGAAAGTCCCATTGACTCAGATACACACTGGTCCTGGTGGACTGGGGAGAAAGGTCAGAGAGAGTCCCATTGACTCAGATACACACTGGTCGTGCGGGACTGGGGGGAAAGGTCAGAGAGAAAGTCCCATTGACTCAGATACACACTGGTCCTGGTGGACTGGGGAGAAAGGTCAGAGAGAGTCCCATTCACTCAGATGCACACTGCTCCTTGGGATGGACTGGGGAGAAAGGTCAGAGAGTCCCATTGACTCAGATGAACAATGGTCCTTGTGGACTGGGGGGAAATGGAAGAGAGAGTCCCATTGACTCAGATACACACTGGTCCTGTGGATGGACTGAGGGGAAAGGTCAGAGCGAGTCCCATTGACTCAGATACACACTGGTCCTGGGGGACTGGGTAGAAAGGTCAGAGGGATTTCCATTGACTCAGATGCACACTGTTCCTGGGGATGGATTGGGGAGAAAGGTCAGAGCGAGTCCCATTGATTCAGATGCACACTGGTCCTGGGGGACTGGGGAGAAAGGTCAAATAGAGTCCCATTGATTCAGATACACACTGCTCCTGGGGGACTGGGAGAAAGGTCCGATCGGGTCCCATTCATTCAGATGCTCACTGCTCCTGGGGATGGATTGGGGAGAAAGGTCAGAGAGAGTCCCATTGACTCAGATGCACACTGGTCCTGGGGGACTGGGGGGAAAGGTCAGAGAGAGTCCCATTGACCCAGGTACACACTGGTACTGGGGGACTGGGGTGAAAGGTCAGAGCCAGTCCCATTGACCCCGATGCACACTGGTCCTGGGGGACTGGGGGGAAAGTTTCAGAGAGAGTCCGATTGATTCAGATATACACTGGTCCTGGGAATGGACTGGGTAGAAAGGTCAGAGAGTCCCATTGACTCAGATACACACTGGTACTGGGGGACTGGGGAAAAAGGTCCGATCGAGTCCCATTCATTCAGATACACACTGCTCCTGGGGATGGACTGGGGAGAAAGGTCAGAGCGAGTCCCATTGACTCAGATACACACTGGTCCTGGGGGACTGGGGGGAAACATCAGAGAGAGTCCCATTGACTCAGATACAAACTGGTCCTGGGGGACTGGGGGGAAAGGTCAGAGAAGTCCCATTGACCCAGATACACACTGGTACTGGGGGACTGGGGGAAAGGTCAAAGAGAGTCCCATTGACTCAGATACACACTGGTCCTGGGCGACTCGGGGGAAAGGTCAGAGAGAGTCCCATTGACCCAGATACACACTGGGACTGGGGTGAAAGGTCAGAGCGAGTCCCATTGACCCCGATACACACTGGTCCTAGGGGACTGTGGAGAAAGGTCAAATAGAGTCCCATTGATGCAGATACACACTGGTCCTGGGGGACTGGGGAGAAATGTCAGAGAGAGTCCAATTGACTCAGATACACACTGGTCCTGGGGATGGACTGGGGAGAAAGGTCAGAGAGTCCCATTGACTCAGATACACACTGGTCCTTGTGGACTGGGGGAAAATGGAAGAGAGAGTCCCATTGACTCAGATACACACTGGTCCTGGGGGACTGGGGGGAAAGTTTCAGAGAGAGTCCGATTGATTCAGATACACACTGCTCCTGGGGATGGACTGGGGAGAAAGGTCAGAGCGAGTCCCATTGACTCAGATACACACTGGTCCTGGGGGACTGGGGGGAAACATCAGAGAGAGTCCCATTGACTCAGATACAAACTGGTCCTGGGGGACTGGGGGGAAAGGTCAGAGAAGTCCCATTGACCCAGATACACACTGGTACTGGGGGACTGGGGGAAAGGTCAGAGAGAGTCCCATTGACCCAGATACACACTGGGACTGGGGTGAAAGGTCAGAGCGAGTCCCATTGACCCCGATACACACTGGTCCTAGGGGACTGGGGGGAAAGGTCAGATCGAGTCCCATTGACTCAGATACACACTGGTCCTGGGGGATTGGGGAGAAAGGTCAGATAGAGTCCCATTGATTCAGATACACACTAGTCCTGGGGATGGACTGCGGAGAAAGGTCAGAGAGTCCCATTGACTCAGATACACACTGGTCCTGGGGGACTGGGGGGAATAGTCAGAGAGAGTCCCATTGACTCAGATGCACACTGGTCTTGGGCTGGACTGGGGATTAAGGTCCGAGAGAGTCCCATTGACTCAGATACACACTGGTCATGGGGATGGACTGAGGAGAAAGGTCAGAGGGAGTCCCATTGACTCAGCTATACATTGGTCCTGGGGGACTGGGGGGAAATGGTCAGATCGAGTCCCATTGACTCAGATACACACTGGTCCTGGGGATGGACAGCGGGGAAAGGTCAGAGGGATTTCCATTGACTCAGCTACACATTGGTCCTGGGGGACTGGGGGAAAGATCAGAGAGAGTCCCATTGACTCAGATACACACTGGTATTGGGGGACTGGGTGGAAAGGTCAGAGAGAGTCCCATTGACTCAGATGCACACTGGTCCTGGGGATGGATTGGGGAAAAAGGTCAGAGTGAGTCCCATTGACTCAGATACACACTGGTGCTGGAGATGGACTGGGGAGAAAGGTCAGAGCGAGTCCCATTGACTCAGATACACACTGGTGCTGGGGATGGATTGGGGAGAAAGGTCAGAGAGAGTCGCATTGACTCAGTAACACACTGGTCCTGGGGGACTGGGGTGGAAACGTCAGAGCGAATCCCATTGACTCAGATACACACTGGTACTGGGGGACTGGGGGAAAGGTCAAAGAGAGTCCCATTGACCCAGATACACACTGGGACTGGGTGAAAGGTCAGAGCGAGTCCCATTGACCCCGATACACACTGGTCCTTGGGGACTGGGGGGAAAGGTCAGATCGAGTCCCATTGATTCAGATACACACTGGTCCTGGGGGACTGAGGAGAACAGTCAGAGAGTCCCATTGACTCAGATACACACTGGTCCTGGGGGACTAGGGAGAAAGTTCAGAGAGTCCCATTGACTCTGATACACACTGGTCCTGGGGATGGACAGGGGAGAAAGGTCAGAGAGAGTCCCATTGACTCAGATACACACTGGTCGTGCGGGACTGGGGGGAAAGGTCAGAGAGAAAGTCCCATTGACTCAGATACACACTGCTCCTTGGGATGGACTGGGGAGAATGGTCAGAGAGTCCCATTGACTCAGATGAACAATGGTCCTTGTGGACTGGGGGGAAATGGAAGAGAGAGTCCCATTGACTCAGATACACACTGGTCCTGTGGATGGACTGAGGGGAAAGGTCAGAGCGAGTCCCATTGACTGAGATACACACTGGTCCTGGGGGACTGGGTAGAAAGGTCAGAGGGATTTCCATTGACTCAGATACACATTGGTCCTGGGGATGGACTGGGAGGAAAGGTCAGAGAGAGTCCCATTGACTCAGATGAACACTGGTCCTGGGGGACTGGCGAGAAAGGTCAGAGAGAGTCCCATTGACTTAGATACACACTAGTCCTGGGGACTGAGGAGAACGGTCAGAGAGAGTCCCATTGACTCAGATACACACTGGTCCTGGGGGACTGGGGAGAAAGGTCAAATAGAGTCCCATTGATTCAGATACACACTGCTCCTGGGGGACTGGGAGAAAGGTCCGATCGAGTCCCATTCATTCAGATACACACTGCTCCTGGGGATGGATTGGGGAGAAATGTCAGAGCGAGTCCCATTGACTCAGATGCACACTGGTCCTGGGGGACTGGGGGGAAAGTTCAGATCGAGTCCCATTGACTTAGATACACACTGGTCCTGGGGTACTGTGGACAAAGGTCAAATAGAGTCCCATTGACTCAGATACACACTGGCCCTGGGGATGGACTGGGGAGAAAGGTCAGAGAGTCCCATTGACTCAGATACACACTGGTCCTTGTGGACTGGGGGGAAATGGAAGAGAGAGTCCCATTGACTCAGATACACACTGGTCCTGGGGGACTGGGGGGAAAGTTTCAGAGAGAGTCCGATTGATTCAGATATACACTGGTCCTGGGAATGGACTGAGGAGAAAGGTCAGAGCGAGTCCCATTGACTCAGATACACACTGGTCCTGGGGATGGACTGGGGAGAAAGGTCAGAGCGAGTCCCATTGACTCAGATACACACTGGTCCTGGGGGACTGGGGGGAAACGTCAGAGAGAGTCCCATTGACTCAGATACAAACTGGTCCTGGGGGACTGGGGGGAAAGGTCAGAGAGAGTCCCATTGACCCAGATACACACTGGGACTGGGGTGAAAGGTCAGAGCGAGTCCCATTGACGCCGATACACACTGGTCCTCGGTGACTGGGGGGAAAGGTCAGATCGAGTCCCATTGACTCAGATGCACACTGGTCTTGGGCTGGACTGCGGATAAAGGTCCGAGAGAGTCCCATTGACTCAGATACACACTGGTCATGGGGATGGACTGAGGAGAAAGGTCAGAGAGTCCCATTGACTCAGCTATACATTGGTCCTGGGGGACTGGGGGGAAATGGTCATATAGAGTCCCATTGATTCAGATACACATTGGTCCTGGGGGACTGGAGAGAAAGGTCAGAGAGTCCCATTGACTAAGATACACACTGGTCCTGGGGGACTGGGGGGAAAGATCAGAGAGAGTCCCATTGACTCAGATATACACTGGTCCTGTGGATGGACTGGGGAGAAAGGTCCGAGACAGTCCCATTGTCTCAGAAACACACTGGTCATGGGGACTGGGGAGAATGGTCAGATAGAGTCCCATCGATTCAGATACACACTGGTCCTGGGGGACTGGGGAGAAAGGTCAGAGAGTCCCATTTACTCAGATACACACTGGTCCTGGGGATGGACAGGGGGGAAAGGTCAGAGGGATTTCCATTGACTCAGCTACACATTGGTCCTGGGGGACTGGGGGAAAGATCAGAGAGAGTCCCATTGACTCAGATACAAACTGGTCCTGGGGGACTGGGTGGAAAGGTCAGAGAGAGTCCCATTGACTCAGATACACACTGGTCCTAGAGATGGACTGGGGAGAAAGGTCAGAGCGAGTCCCATTGACTCAGATACACACTTGTCCTGGGGGACTGGGGAGAAAGGTCAGAGAGTCCCATTGATTCAGATACACACTGGTCCTGGGGGACTGGGGAGTTAGGTCAGAGTGTCCAATTGACCGAGATACACACTGGTCCTGGGGGACTGGGTAGAAAGGTCAGAGAGAGTCCCATTGACTCAGATACACACTGGTCCTGGAGATGGACTGGGGAGAAAGGTCAGAGCGAGTCCCATTGACTCAGATACACACTGGTACTGGGGGATTCGGGTGAAAGGTCAGAGCGAGTCCCATTGACCTCGATACACACTGGTCCTAGGGGACTGGGGGGAAAGGTCAGATCGAGTCCCATTGACTCAGATACACACTGGACCTGGGGACGGATTGGGGAGAAAGATCAGAGAGTCCCATTGACTCAGATACACACTTGTCTTGGGGGACTGGCGAGAAAGGTCAGAGAGTCCCATTGATTCAGATACACACTGGTCCTGGGGGACTGGGGAGAAAGGTCAGAGTGTCCAATTGACCCAGATACACACTGGTCCTGGGGGTCTGGGGATTAAGGTCAGATAGAGTCCCACTGATTCAGATACACACTGGTCGTGGGGAACTGGGGGGAAAGATCAGACAGTCCCATTGACGCTGATACACACTGGTCCTGGGGGACTGGGTGGAAAGGTCAGAGAGGGTCCCATTGACTCAGATGCACACTGGTCCTGGGGGACTGGGTGGAAAGGTCAGAGAGAGTCCCATTGACTCAGATGCACACTGGTCTTGGGGATGGATTGGGGAGAAAGGTCAGAGCGAGTCCCATTGACTCAGTAACACACTGGTCCTGGGGGACTGGGGGGAAAGGTCAGAGAGGTCCCATTGATTCAGATACACACTGGTCCTGGGGGACTGGGTGGAAAGGTCAGAGAGAGTCCCATTGACTCAGATGCACACTGGTCCTGGGGATGGATTGGGGAGAAAGGTCAGAGCGAGTCCCATTGACTCAGTAACACACTGGTCCTCGGTAACTGGGGAGAACGGTCAGGTAGTCCCATTGACTCAGATACACACTAGACCTGGCGGACTGAGGGGAAAGGTCAGAGAGAGTCCCATTGACTCAGATGCACACTGCTCCTGGGGATGGACTGTGGAGAAAGGTCAGAGAGTCCCATTGACTCAGATGAACAATGGTCCTGGGGGACTGGGGCGAAAGGTCAGAGAGAGTCCCATTGACTCAGATACACACTGGTCCTGGGGATGGACTGCGGAGAAAGGTGAGAGCGAGTCCCATTGACTCAGATACACACTGTTCCTGGTGGACTGGGGGGAAAGGTCTGAGAGAGTCCCATTGACCCAGATACACACTGGTACTGGGGGACTGTGGTGAAAGGTCAGAGCGAGTCCCATTGACCCCGATACACACTGGTCCCAGGGGACTGGGGGGAAAGGTCAGATCGAGTCCCATTGACTCAGATACACACTGGTCCTGGGGACGGACAGGGGAGAAAGGTCAGAGAGAGTCCCATTGACTCAAATACACACTGGTCCTGGGGATGGACAGGGGAGAAAGGTCAGAGCGTCCCATTGACTCAGATACGCACTGGTCCTGGGGCACTGGGGAGTAAGGTCAGATAGAGTCCCATTGATTCAGATACACACTGGTCCTGGGGGACTCGGGAGAAAGGTCAAATAGAGTCCCATTGATTCAGATACACACTGGTCCTGGGGGACTGGGGAGAAAGGTCAGAGTGTCCCATTGACTCAGATACACATTGGTCCTGGGGGACTGGGGTGAAAGGTCAGAGAGTCCCATTGACTCAGATAAACACTGGTCTTGGGCTGGACTGGGGAGAAAGGTCAGACTGAGTCCCATTGACTCAGATACACACTGGTCGTGGGGAACTGGGGGGAAAGGTCAGACATTCCCATTGACGCTGATACACACTGGTCCTGGTGGACTGGGGAGAAATGTCAGAAAAAGTCCCATTGATTCAGATACACACTGGTGGACTGGGGAGAAAGGTCAGATAAAGTCCCATTGATTCAGATACACACTGGTCCTGGGGTACTGGGTAGAAAGGTCAGAGAGTCCCATTGACTCAGATGCACACTGGTCCTGGGGAACTGGGAGGAAAGGTCAGAGAGAGTCCCATTGACTCAGATACACACTGGTCGTGGGGAACTGGGGGGAAAGATCAGACAGTCCCATTGACGCTGATACACACTGGTCCTGGGGGACTGGGGGGAAAGGTCAGAGAAAGTCCCATTGACTCAGATACACATTGGTCCTGGGGATGGACTGGGGAGAAAGGTCAGAGAGTCCCATTGACTCAGATACACACTGGTCGTGGGGAACTTAGGGGAAAGGTCAGAGAGTCCCATTGACTCAGATACACACTGGTCCTTGCGGACTGGGTAGAAAATTAAGAGAGAGTCCCATTGACTCAGATACACACTGGTCATGGGGATGATCTGGGGAGAAATATCAGAGAGAGTCCCATTGACTCAGATACACATTGGTCGTGGGGAACTGGGGGGAAAGGTCAGAGTGTCCCATTAACGCTGATACACACTGGTCCTGGTGGACTGGGGAGAAAGGTCAGAGAGTCCCATTAACTCAGATACACACTGGTCCTGGGGGATTGGGGAGAAAGGTCAGATAGAGTCCCATTGATTCAGATACACACGAGTCCTGGGGATGGACTGGGGAGCAAGGTCAGAGAGTCCCATTGACTCAGATACTCACTGGTCCTGGGGGACTGGGGGGAATGGTCAGAGAGAGTCCCATTGACTCAGATGCACAATGGTCTTGGGCTGGACTGGGGATAAAGGTCCGAGAGAGTCCCATTGACTCAGATACACACTGGTCATGGGGATGGACAGGGGGGAAAGGTCATAGGGATTTCCATTGACTCAGCTACACATTGGTCCTGGGGGACTGGGGGAAAGATCAGAGAGAGTCCCATTGACTCAGATGCAAACTGGTCCTGAGGGACTGGGGTGAAAGGTCAGAGAAGTCCCATTGACTCAGATGCACACTGGTCCTGGGGGACTGGGGGAAAGATCAGAGAGAGTCCCATTGACTCAGATACAAACTGGTCCTGGGGGACTGGGGGGAAAGGTCAGAGAAGTCCCATTGACCCAGATACACACTGGTACTGGGGGACTGGGGGAAAGGTCAAAGAGAGTCCCATTGACTCAGATACACACTGGTCCTGGGCGACTCGGGGGAAAGGTCAGAGAGAGTCCCATTGACCCAGATACACACTGGGACTGGGGTGAAAGGTCAGAGCGAGTCCCATTGACCCTGATACACACTGGTCCTGGGGGACAGGGGAGAAAGATCAGAGAGTCCCATTGACTCAGATACACACTGGTCCTGGGGATGGACTGGGGAGAAAGGTCAGAGAGAGTCCCATTGACTTAGATACACACTGGTCGTGCGGGAGTGGGGGGAAAGGTCAGAGAGAAAGTCCCATTGACTCAGATACACACTGGTCCAGGGGGACTGGGTAGAAAGGTCAGAGGGATTCCCATTCACTCAGATACACATTGGTCCTGGGGATGGACTGGGAGCAAAGGTCAGAGAGAGTCCCATTGACTCAGATGAACACTGGTCCTGGTGGACTGGCGAGAAAGGTCAGAGAGAGTCCCATTGACTCAGATACACGCCGCTCCTGGGGGACTGGGGGGAAAGGTCAGAGAGAGTCCCATTGACTCAGATACACACTGGTCCTGGGGGACTGGGTGGAAAGGTCAGAGAGAGTCCCATTGACTCAGATGCACACTGGTCCTGGGGATGGATTGGGGAGAAAGGTCAGAGCGAGTCCCATTGACTCAGATACACATTGTTCCTGGAGATTGACTGGGGAGAAAGGTCAGAGCGAGTCCCATTGGCTTAGATACACACTCGTCCTGGGGGACTGAGGAGAACGGTCAGAGAGTCCCATTGACTTAGATACACACTAGTCCTGGGGGACTGAGGAGAACGGTCAGAGAGTCCCATTGACTTAGATACACACTAGTCCTGGGGGACTGAGGAGAACGGTCAGAGAGTCCCATTGACTCAGATACACACTGGTCCTGGGGGACTGTGGAGAAAGGTCAAATAGAGTCCCATTGATGCAGATACACACTGGTCCTGGGGGACTGGGGAGAAAGGTCAGAGAGAGTCCCATTGACTCAGATACACACTGGTCCTGGGGATGGACTGGGGAGAAAGGTCAGAGAGTCCATTGACTCAGATACACACTGGTCCTTGTGGACTGGGGGGAAATGGAAGAGAGAGTCCCATTGACTCAGATACACACTGGGACTGGGGGGAAAGTTTCAGAGAGAGTCCGATTGATTCAGTTATACACTGGTCCTGGGAATGGACTGAGGAGAAAGGTCAGAGCGAGTCCCATTGACTCAGATACACACTGGTCCTGGGGGACTGGGTAGAAAGGTCAGAGAGTCCCATTGACTCAGATACACACTGGTACTGGGGGACTGGGGAAAAAGGTCCGATCGAGTCCCATTCATTCAGATACACACTGCTCCTGGGGATGGACTGGGGAGAAAGGTCAGAGCGAGTCCCATTGACTCAGATACACACTGCTCCTGGGCGACTCGGGGGAAAGGTCAGAGAGAGTCCCATTGACCCAGATACACACTGGGACTGGGGTGAAAGGTCAGAGCGAGTCCCATTGACCCCGATACACACTGGTCCTAGGGGACTGGGGGGAAAGGTCAGGTAGTCCCATTGACTCAGATACACACTGGTCCTGGGGGACTGGGGAGAAAGGTCAGAGAGTCCCATTGACACAGATGAACAATGGTCCTTGTGGACTGGGGGGAAATGGAAGAGAGAGTCCCATTGACTCAGATACACACTGGTAGTGTGGATGGACTGAGGGGAAAGGTCAGAGCGAGTCCCATTGACTCAGATACACACTGGTCCTGGGGGACTGGGTAGAAAGGTCAGAGGGATTTCCATTGACTCAGATACACATTGGTCCTGGGGATGGACTGGGAGGAAAGGTCAGAGAGAGTCCCATTGACTCAGATGAACACTGGTCCTGGGGGACTGGGCGGAAAGGTCAGAGAGAGTCCCATTGACTCAGATGCACACTGGTCCTGGGGGACTGGGGGGAAAGGTCAGAGAGAGTCCCATTGACCCAGGTACACACTGGTACTGGGGGACTGGGGTGAAAGGTCAGAGCCAGTCCCATTGACCTCGATGCACACTGGTCCTAGAGGACTGGGGGGAAAGGTCAGATCGAGTCCCATTGACTCAGATACACACTGGTCCTTGTGGATTGGGGGGAAATGGAAGAGAGAGTCCCATTGACTCAGATACACACTGGTCCTGGGGGACTGGGGGGAAAGTTTCAGAGAGAGTCCGATTGATTCAGATATACACTGGTCCTGGGAATGGACTGAGGAGAAAGGTCAGAGCGAGTCCCATTGACTCAGATACACACTGGTGCTGGGGGACTGGGTAGAAAGGTCAGAGAGTCCCATTGACTCAGATACACACTGGTACTGGGGGACTGGGGAAAAAGGTCCGATCGAGTCCCAGTCATTCAGATACACACTGCTCCTGGGGATGGACTGGGGAGAAAGGTCAGAGCGAGTCCCATTGACTCAGATACACACTGGTCCTGGGCGACTCGGGGGAAAGGTCAGAGAGAGTCCCATTGACCCAGATACACACTGGTCCTGGGGATGGACTGGGGAGAAAGGTCAGAGAGAGTCCCATTGACTCAGATACACACTGGTCGTGCGGGAGTGGGGGGAAAGGTCAGAGAGAAAGTCCCATTGACTCAGATACACACTGGTCCTGGTGGACTGGGGAGAAAGGTCAGAGAGAGTCCCATTCACTCAGATGCACACTGCTCCTTGGGATGGACTGGGGAGAAAGGTCAGAGAGTCCCATTGACTCAGATGAACAATGGTCCTTGTGGACTGGGGGTAAATGGAAGAGAGTCCCATTGACTCAGATACACACTGGTCCTTGTGGACTGGGGGGAAATGGAAGAGAGAGTCCCATTGACTCAGATACACACTGGTCCTGTGGATGGACTGAGGGGAAAGGTCAGAGCGAGTCCCATTGACTGAGATACACACTGGTCCTGGGGGACTGGGTGGAAAGGTCAGAGAGAGTCCCATTGACTCAGATGCACACTGGTCCTGGGGATGGATTGGGGAGAAAGGTCAGAGCGAGTCCCATTGACTCAGATACACACTGTTCCTGGAGATGGACTGGGGAGAAAGGTCAGAGCGAGTCCCATTGGCTTAGATACACACTAGTCCTGGGGGACTGAGGAGAACGGTCAGAGAGTCCCATTGACTTAGATACACACTAGTCCTGGGGGACTGAGGAGAACGGTCAGAGAGTCCCATTGACTTAGATACACACTAGTCCTGGGGGACTGAGGAGAACGGTCAGAGTGTCCCATTGACTCAGATACACACTGGTCCTGGGGGACTGGGGGGAAAGGTCAAAGAGAGTCCCATTGACCCAGGTACACACTGGTACTGGGGGACTGGGTAGAAAGGTCAGAGAGTCCCATTGACTCAGATACACACTGGTACTGGGGGACTGGGGAAAAAGGTCCGATCGAGTCCCATTCATTCAGATACACACTGCTCCTGGGGATGGACTGGGGAGAAAGGTCAGAGCGAGTCCCATTGACTCAGATACACACTGCTCCTGGGCGACTCGGGCGAAAGGTCAGAGAGAGTCCCATTGACCCAGATACACACTGGGACTGGGGTGAAAGGTCAGAGCGAGTCCCATTGACCCCGATACACACTGGTCCTAGGGGACTGGCTGGAAAGGTCAGGTAGACCCATTGACTCAGATACACACTGGTCCTGGGGGACTGTGGAGAAAGGTCAGAGAGTCCCATTGATGCAGATACACACTGGTCCTGGGGGACTGGGGAGAAAGGTCAGAGAGAGTCCCATTGACTCAGATACACACTGGTCCTGGGGATGGACTGGGGAGAAAGGTCAGAGAGTCCCATTGACTCAGATACACACTGGTCCTTGTGGACTGGGGGGAAATGGAAGAGAGAGTCCCATTGACTCAGATACACACTGGTCCTGGGGGACTGGGGGGAAAGTTTCAGAGAGAGTCCGATTGATTCAGATATACACTGGTCCTGGGAATGGACTGAGGAGAAAGGTCAGAGCGAGTCCCATTGACTCAGATACACACTGGTGCTGGGGGACTGGGTAGAAAGGTCAGAGAGTCCCATTGACTCAGATACACACTGGTACTGGGGGACTGGGGAAAAAGGTCCGATCGAGTCCCATTCATTCAGATACACACTGCTCCTGGGGATGGACTGGGGAGAAAGGTCAGAGCGAGTCCCATTGACTCAGATACACACTGGTCCTGGGCGACTCGGGGGAAAGGTCAGAGAGAGTCCCATTGACCCAGATACAAACTGGGACTGGGGTGAAAGGTCAGAGCGAGTCCCATTGACCCCGATACACACTGGTCCTAGGGGACTGGGGGGAAAGGTCAGGTAGTCCCATTGACTCAGATACACACTGGTCCTGGGGGACTGGGGAGAAAGGTCAGAGAGTCCCATTGATTCAGATACACACTGGTCCTGGGGGACTGAGGAGAACGGTCAGAGAGTCCCATTGACTCAGATACACACTGGTCCTGGGGGACTGGGGAGAAAGGTCAGAGAGTCCCATTGACTCTGATACACACTGGTCCTGGGGATGGACAGGGGAGAAAGGTCAGAGAGAGTCCCATTGACTCAGATACACACTGGTCCTGCGGGAGTGGGGGGAAAGGTCAGAGAGAGAGTTCCATTGACTCAGATACACACTGGTCCTGGGGATGGACTGGGGAGAAAGGTCAGAGAGAGTCCCATTGACTCAGATACACACTGGTCGTGCGGGACTGGGGGGAAAGGTCAGAGAGAAAGTCCCATTGACTCAGATACACACTGGTCCTGGTGGACTGGGGAGAAAGGTCAGAGAGAGTCCCATTCACTCAGATGCACACTGCTCCTTGGGATGGACTGGGGAGAAAGGTCAGAGAGTCCCATTGACACAGATGAACAATGGTCCTTGTGGACTGGGGAGAAATGGAAGAGAGAGTCCCATTGACTCAGATACACACTGGTCCTGTGGATGGACTGAGGGGAAAGGTCAGAGCGAGTCCCATTGACTCAGATACACACTGGTCCTGGGGGACTGGGTAGAAAGGTCAGAGGGATTTCCATTGACTCAGATACACATTGGTCCTGGGGATGGACTGGGAGGAAAGGTCAGAGAGAGTCCCATTGACTCAGATGAACACTGATCCTGATGGAGTGGCGAGAAAGGTCAGAGAGAGTCCCATTGACTCAGATACACACCGGTCTGGGGGACTGGGGGGAAAGGTCAGAAAGAGTCCCATTGACTCAGATACACACTGGTCCTGGGGGACTGGGTGGAAAGGTCAGAGAGAGTCCCATTGACTCAGATGCACACTGGTCCTGGGGTTGGATTGGGGAGAAAGGTCAGAGCGAGTCCCATTGACTCAGATACACACTGTTCCTGGAGATGGACTGGGGAGAAAGGTCAGAGCGAGTTCCATTGATTCAGATACACACTGGTGCTGGGGGACTGGGGAGAAAGGTCAGAGAGTCCCATTGACTTAGATACACACTGGTCCTGGGGGACTTGGGAGAAAGGTCAGAGGGATTTCCATTGACTCAGATACACATTGGTCCTGGGGATGGACTGGGAGGAAAGGTCAGAGAGAGTCCCATTGACTCAGATGAACACTGGTCCTGGGGGACTGAGGAGAACGGTCAGAGAGTCCCATTGACTCAGATACACACTGGTCCTGGGGGACTGGGGAGAAAGGTCAAATAGAGTCCCATTGATTCAGATACACACTGCTCCTGGGGGACTGGGGGAAAGGTCCGATCGAGTCCCATTCATTCAGGTACACACTGCTCCTGGGGATGGATTGGGGAGAAAGGTCAGAGCAAGTCCCATTGACTCAGATGCACACTGGTCCTGGGGGACTGGGGGGAAAGGTCAGAGAGAGTCCCATTGACCCAGGTACACACTGGTACTGGGGGACTGGGGTGAAAGGTCAGAGAGAGTCCCATTGACTCAGATGCACACTGGTCGTGTGGGACTGGGGGGAAAGGTCAGAGAGAAAGTCCCATTGACTCAGATACACACTGGTCGTGGGGAACTTGGGGGAAAGGTCAGAGAGTCCCATTGACTCAGATACACACTGGTCCTTGCGGACTGGGTAGAAAATTAAGAGAGAGTCCCATTGACTCAGATACACACTGGTCATGGGGATGATCTGGGGAGAAATATCAGAGAGAGTCCCATTGACTCAGATACACACTGGTCGTGGAGAACTGGGGGGAAAGGTCAGAGTGTCCCATTGACGCTGATACACACTGGTCCTGGTGGACTGGGGAGAAAGGTCAGAGAGTCCCATTAACTCAGATACACACTGGTCCTGGGGGATTGGGGAGAAAGGTCAGAGAAAGTCCCATTGTCTCAGGAACACACTGGTCATGGGGACTGGGGAGAATGGTCAGATAGAGTCCCATCGATTCAGATACACACTGGTCCTGGGGGACTGGGGAGAAAGGTCAGAGAGTCCCATTGACACAGATGAACAATGGTCCTTGTGGACTGGGGGGAAATGGAAGAGAGAGTCCCATTGACTCAGATACACACTGGTCCTGTGGATGAACTGAGGGGAAAGGTCAGAGCGAGTCCCATTGACTCAGATACACACTGGTCCTGGGGGACTGGGTAGAAAGGTCAGAGGGATTTCCATTGACTCAGATACACATTGGTCCTGGGGATGGACTGGGAGGAAAGGTCAGAGAGAGTCCCATTGACCCCAATGCACACTGGTCCTAGGGGACTGGGGGGAAAGGTCAGATCGAGTCCCATTGACTCAGATACACACTGGTCCTGGGGGACTGTGGAGAAAGGTCAAATAGAGTCCCATTGACTCAAATACACACTGGTCCTGGGGGACTGGGGGGAATGTTTCAGAGAGAGTCCGATTGATTCAGATATACACTGGTCCTGGGAATGGACTGAGGAGAAAGGTCAGAGCGAGTCCCATTGACTCAGATGCACACTGGTCCTGGGGGACTGGGTAGAAAGGTCAGAGAGTCCCATTGACTCAGATACACACTGGTACTGGGGGACTGGGGAGAACGGTCAGAGAGTCCCATTGACTCAGATACACACTGGTCCTGGGGGACTGGGGGGAAAGGTCAGAGAGAGAGTTCCATTGACTCAGATACACACTGGTCCTGGGGATGGACTGGGGAGAAAGGTCAGAGAAAGTCCCATTGACTCAGATACACACTGGTCGTGCGGGACTGGGGGGAAAGGTCAGAGAGAAAGTCCCATTGACTCAGATACACACTGGTCGTGGGGAACTTGGGGGAAAGGTCAGAGAGTCCCATTGACTCAGATACACACTGGTCCTTGCGGACTGGGTAGAAAATTAAGATAGAGTCCCATTGACTCAGATACACACTGGTCATGGGGATGATCTGGGGAGAAATATCAGAGAGAGCCCCATTGACTCAGATACACACTGGTCGTGGGGAACTGGGGGGAAAGGTCAGAGTGTCCCATTGACGCTGATACACACTGGTCCTGGTGGACTGGGGAGAAAGGTCAGAGAGTCCCATTAACTCAGATACACACTGGTCCTGGGGGATTGGGGAGAAAGGTCAGAGAGTCCCATTGACTCTGATACACACTGGTCCTGGGGATGGACAGGGGTGAAAGGTCAGAGAGAGTCCCATTGACTCAGATACACACTGGTCCTGCGGGAGTGGGGGGAAAGGTCAGAGAGAGAGTCCCATTCACTCAGATGCACACTGCTCCTTGGGATGGACTGGGGATAAAGGTCAGAGAGTCCCATTGACACAGATGAACAAAGGTCCTTGTGGACTGGGGGGAAATGGAAGAGAGAGTCCCATTGACTCAGATACACACTGGTCCTGTGGATGGACTGAGGGGAAAGGTCAGAGCGAGTCCCATTGACTCAGATACACACTGGTCCTGGGGGACTGGGTAGAAAGGTCAGAGGGATTTCCATTGACTCAGATACACATTGGTCCTGGGGATGGACTGGGAGGAAAGGTCAGAGAGAGTCCCATTGACTCAGATGAACACTGGTCCTGGGGGACTGGCGAGAAAGGTCAGAGAGAGTCCCATTGACTCAGATACACACCGGTCCTGGGGGACTGGGGGGAAAGGTCAGAGAGAGTCCCATTGACTCAGATACACACTGGTCCTGGGGGACTGGGTGGAAAGGTCAGAGAGAGTCCCATTGACTCAGATGCACACTGGTCCTGGGGTTGGATTGGGGAGAAAGGTCAGAGCGAGTCCCATTGACTCAGATACACATTGTTCCTGGAGATGGACTGGGGAGAAAGGTCAGAGCGAGTTCCATTGATTCAGATACACACTGGTGCTGGGGGACTGGGGAGAAATGTCAGAGAGTCCCATTGACTTAGATACACACTAGTCCTGGGGGACTGAGGAGAACGGTCAGAGAGTCCCATTGACTCAGATACACACTGGTCCTGGGGGACTGGGGAGAAAGGTCAGAGGGATTTCCATTGACTCAGATACACATTGGTCCTGGGGATGGACTGGGAGGAAAGGTCAGCGAGAGTCCCATTGACTCAGATGAACACTGGTCCTGGGGGACTGGCGAGAAAGGTCAGAGAGAGTCCCATTGACTCAGATACACACCGGTCCTGGGGGACTGGGGGGAAAGGTCAGAGAGAGTCCCATTGACTCAGATACACACTGGTCCTGGGGGACTGGGTGGAAAGGTCAGAGAGAGTCCCATTGACTCAGATGCACACTGGTCCTGGGGTTGGATTGGGGAGAAAGGTCAGAGCGAGTCCCATTGACTCAGATACACACTGTTCCTGGAGATGGACTGGGGAGAAAGGTCAGAGCGAGTTCCATTGATTCAGATACACACTGGTGCTGGGGGACTGGGGAGAAATGTCAGAGAGTCCCATTGACTTAGATACACACTAGTCCTGGGGGACTGAGGAGAACGGTCAGAGAGTCCCATTGACTCAGATACACACTGGTCCTGGGGTACTGGGGAGAAAGGTCAAATAGAGTCCCATTGATTCAGATACACACTGCTCCTGGGGGACTGGGAGAAAGGTCCGATCGAGTCCCATTCATTCAGATACACACTGCTCCTGGGGATTGATTGGGGAGAAAGGTCAGAGCGAGTCCCATTGACTCAGATGCACACTGGTCCTGGGGGACTGGGGGGAAAGGTCAGAGAGAGTCCCATTGACCCAGGTACACACTGGTACTGGGGGACTGGGGTGAAAGGTCAGAGCGAGTCCCATTGACTCAGATACACACTGGTCGTGCGGGACTGGGGGGAAAGGTCAGAGAGAAAGTCCCATTGACTCAGATTCACACTGGTCCTGGGGATGGACAGGGTAGAAAGGTCAGAGAGAGTCCCATTGACTCAGATACACACTGGTCCTGCGGGAGTGCGGGGAAAGGTCAGAGAGAGAGTTCCATTGACTCAGATACACACTGGTCCTGGGGATGGACTGGGGAGAAAGGTCAGAGAAAGTCCCATTGACTCAGATACACACTGGTCGTGCGGGACTGGGGGGAAAGGTCAGAGAGAAAGTCCCATTGACTCAGATACACACTGGTCGTGTGGAACTTGGGGGAAAGGTCAGAGAGTCTCATTGACTCAGATACACACTGGTCCTTGCGGACTGGGTAGAAAATTAAGAGAGAGTCCCATTGACTCAGATACACACTGGTCATGGGGATGATCTGGGGAGAAATATCAGAGAGAGTCCCATTGACTCAGATACACACTGGTCGTGGGGAACTGGGGGGAAAGGTCAGAGTATCCCATTGACGCTGATACACACTGGTCCTGGTGGACTGGGGAGAAAGGTCAGAGAGTCCCATTAACTCAGATACACACTGGTCCTGGGGGATTGGGGAGAAAGGTCAGATAGAGTCCCATTTACTCAGATACACACTGGTCCTGGGGATGGACTGGGGAGAAAGGTCAGAGGGAGTCCCATTGACTCAGATACACACTGGTCGTGCGGGAGTGGGGGGAAAGGTCAGAGAGAAAGTCCCATTGACTCAGATACACACTGGTCCTGGTGGACTGGGGAGAAAGGTCAGAGAGAGTCCCATTGACTCAGATACACACTGGTCATGGGGATGGACTGAGGAGAAAGGTCAGAGGGAGTCCCATTGACTCAGCTATACATTGGTCCTGGGGGACTGGGGGGAAATGGTCAGATAGAGTCCCATTGATTCAGATACACACTGGTCCTGGGGGACTGGAGAGAAAGGTCAGAGAGTCCCATTGACGAAGATACACACTGGTCCTGGGGGACTGGGGGAAAGATCAGAGAGAGTCCCATTGACTCAGATATACACTGGTCCTGTGGATGGACTGGGGAGAAAGGTCAGAGAAAGTCCCATTGTCTCAGAAACACACTGGTCCTGGGGGACTGGGGAGAAAGGTCAGAGAGTCCCATTGACTCAGATACACACTGGTCCTGGGGATGGACAGGGGGGAAAGGTCAGAGGGATTTCCATTGACTCAGCTACACATTGGTCCTGGGGGACTGGGGGAAAGATCAGAGAGAGTCCCATTGACTCAGATACAAACTGGTCCTGGGGGACTGGGGGGAAAGGTCAGAGAAGTCCCATTGACCCAGATACACACTGGTACTGGGGGACTGGGTGGAAAGGTCAGAGAGAGTTCCCATTGACTCAGATGCACACTGGTCCTGGGGATGGATTGGGGAGAAAGGTCAGAGAGAGTCGCATTGACTCAGTAACACACTGGTCCTGGGGGACTGGGGTGGAAACGTCAGAGCGAGTCCCATTGACTCAGATACAAACTGGTCCTGGGGGACTGGGGGAAAGGTCAAAGAGAGTCCCATTGACTCAGATACACACTGGTCCTGGGCGACTCGGGGGAAAGGTCAGAGAGAGTCCCATTGACCCAGATACACACTGGGACTGGGGTGAAAGGTCAGAGCGAGTCCCATTGACCCCGATACACACTGGTCCTGGGGGACTGGGGAGAAAGATCAGAGTCCCATTGACTCAGATACACACTGGTCCTGGGGATGGACTGGGGAGAAAGGTCAGAGAGATTCCCATTGACTCAGATACACACTGGTCGTGCGGGAGTGGGGGGAAAGGTCAGAGAGAAAGTCCCATTAACTCAGATACACACTGGTCCTGGTGGACTGGGGAGAAAGGTCAGAGAGAGTCCCATTCACTCAGATGCACACTGCTCCTTGGAATGGACTGGGGAGAAAGGTCAGAGAGTCCCATTGACTCAGATGAACAATGGTCCTTGTGGACTGGGGGGAAATGGAAGAGAGAGTCCCATTGACTCAGATACACACTGGTCCTGTGGATGGACTGAGGGGAAAGGTCAGAGCGAGTCCCATTGACTGAGATACACACTGGTCCTGGGGGACTGGGTAGAAAGGTCAGAGGGATTTCCATTGACTCAGATACACATTGGTCCTGGGGATGGACTGGGAGGAAAGGTCAGAGAGAGTCCCATTGACTCAGATGAACACTGGTCCTGGGGGACTGGCGAGAAAGGTCAGAGAGAGTCCCATTGACTCAGATACACACCGGTCCTGGGGGACTGGGGGGAAAGGTCAGAGAGAGTCCCATTGACTCAGATACACACTGGTCCTGGGGGACTGGGTGGAAAGGTCAGAGAGAGTCCCATTGACTCAGATGCACACTGGTCCTGGGGTTGGATTGGGGAGAAAGGTCAGAGCGAGTCCCATTGACTCAGATACACACTGTTCCTGGAGATGGACTGGGGAGAAAGGTCAGAGCGAGTTCCATTGATTCAGATACACACTGGTGCTGGGGGACTGGGGAGAAATGTCAGAGTCCCATTGACTTAGATACACACTAGTCCTGGGGGACTGAGGAGAATGGTCAGAGAGTCCCATTGACTCAGATACACACTGGTCCTGGGGGACTGGGGAGAAAGGTCAAATAGAGTCCCATTGATTCAGATACACACTGCTCCTGGGGGACTGGGAGAAAGGTCCGATCGAGTCCCATTCATTCAGATACACACTGCTCCTGGGGATGGATTGGGGAGAAAGGTCAGAGCGAGTCCCATTGACTCAGATGCACACTGGTCCTGGGGGACTGGGGGGAAAGGTCAGAGAGAGTCCCATTGACCCAGGTACACACTGGTACTGGGGGACTGGGGGGAAAGGTCAGAGAGAGTCCCATTGACTCAGATACACACTGGTCGTGCGGGACTGGGGTGAAAGGTCAGAGAGAAAGTCCCATTGACTCAGATACACACTGGTCGTGGGGAACTTGGGGGAAAGGTCAGAGAGTCCCATTGACTCAGATACACACTGGTCATGGGGATGATCTGGGGAGAAAGGTCAGAGAGTCCCATTAACTCAGATACACACTGGTCCTGGGGGATTGGGGAGAAAGGTCAGAGGGATTTCCATTGACTCAGATACACACTGGTCGTGCGGGACTGGGGGGAAAGGTCAGAGAGAAAGTCCCATTGACTCAGATACACACTGGTCCTGGTGGACTGGGGAGAAAGGTCAGAGAGAGTCCCATTCACTCAGATGCACACTGCTCCTTGGGATGGACTGGGGAGAAAGGTCAGAGAGTCCCATTGACACAGATGAACAAAGGTCCTTGTGGACTGGGGGGAAATGGAAGAGAGAGTCCCATTGACTCAGATACACACTGGTCCTGTGGATGGACTGAGGGGAAAGGTCAGAGCGAGTCCCATTGACTCAGATACACACTGGTCCTGGGGGACTGGGTAGAAAGGTCAGAGAGTCCCATTGACTTAGATACACACTAGTCCTGGGGGACTGAGGAGAACGGTCAGAGAGTCCCATTGACTCAGATACACACTGGTCCTGGGGGACTGGGGAGAAAGGTCAGAGGGATTTCCATTGACTCAGATACACATTGGTCCTGGGGATGGACTGGGAGGAAAGGTCAGAGAGAGTCCCATTGACTCAGATGAACACTGGTCCTGGGGGACTGGCGAGAAAGGTCAGAGAGAGTCCCATTGACTCAGATACACACCGGTCCTGAGGGACTGGGGGGAAAGGTCAGAGAGAGTCCCATTGACTCAGATACACACTGGTCCTGGGGGACTGGGTGGAAAGGTCAGAGAGAGTCCCATTGACTCAGATGCACACTGGTCCTGGGGTTGGATTGGGGAGAAAGGTCAGAGCGAGTCCCATTGACTCAGATACACACTGTTCCTGGAGATGGACTGGGGAGAAAGGTCAGAGCGAGTTCCATTGATTCAGATACACACTGGTGCTGGGGGACTGGGGAGAAATGTCAGAGAGTCCCATTGACTTAGATACACACTAGTCCTGGGGGACTGAGGAGAACGGTCAGAGAGTCCCATTGACTCAGATACACACTGGTCCTGGGGGACTGGGGAGAAAGGTCAAATAGAGTCCCATTGATTCAGATACACACTGCTCCTGGGGGACTGGGAGAAAGGTCCGATCGAGTCCCATTCATTCAGATACACACTGCTCCTGGGGATGGATTGGGGAGAAAGGTCAGAGCGAGTCCCATTGACTCAGATGCACACTGGTCCTGGGGGACTGGGGGGAAAGGTCAGAGAGAGTCCCATTGACCCAGGTACACACTGGTACTGGGGGACTGGGGTGAAAGGTCAGAGAGAGTCCCATTGACTCAGATACACACTGGTCGTGCGGGACTGGGGGGAAAGGTCAGAGAGAAAGTCCCATTGACTCAGATACACACTGGTCCTGGGGATGGACAGGGTAGAAAGGTCAGAGAGAGTCCCATTGACTCAGATACACACTGGTCCTGCGGGAGTGGGGGGAAAGGTCAGAGAGAGAGTTCCATTGACTCAGATACACACTGGTCCTGGGGATGGACTGGGGAGAAAGGTCAGAGAAAGTCCCATTGACTCAGATACACACTGGTCGTGGGGAACTTGGGGGAAAGGTCAGAGAGTCCCATTGACTCAGATACACACTGGTCCTTGCGGACTGGGTAGAAAATTAAGAGAGAGTCCCATTGACTCAGATACACACTGGTCATGGGGATGATCTGGGGAGAAATATCAGAGAGAGTCCCATTGACTCAGATACACACTGGTCGTGGGGAACTGGGGGGAAAGGTCAGAGTGTCCCATTGACGCTGATACACACTGGTCCTGGTGGACTGGGGAGAAAGGTCAGAGAGTCCCATTAACTCGGATACACACTGGTCCTGGGGGATTGGGGAGAAAGGTCAGATAGAGTCCCATTGACTCAGATACACACTGGTCCTGGGGATGGACTGGGGAGAAAGGTCAGAGGGAGTCCCATTGACTCAGATACACACTGGTCGTGCGGGAGTGGGGGGAAAGGTCAGAGAGAAAGTCCCATTGACTCAGATACACACTGGTCCTGGTGGACTGGGGAGAAAGGTCAGAGAGAGTCCCATTGACTCAGATACACACTGGTCATGGGGATGGACTGAGGAGAAAGGTCAGAGGGAGTCCCATTGACTCAGCTATACATTGGTCCTGGGGGACTGGGGGGAAATGGTCAGATAGAGTCCCATTGATTCAGATACACACTGGTCCTGGGGGACTGGAGAGAAAGGTCAGAGAGTCCCATTGACTAAGATACACACTGGTCCTGGGGGACTGGGGGAAAGATCAGAGAGAGTCCCATTGACTCAGATATACACTGGTCCTGTGGATGGACTGGGGAGAAAGGTCAGAGAAAGTCCCATTGTCTCAGAAACACACTGGTCATGGGGACTGGGGAGAATGGTCAGATAGAGTCCCATCGATTCAGATACACACTGGTCCTGGGGGACTGGGGAGAAAGGTCAGAGAGTCCCATTGACTCAGATACACACTGGTCCTGGGGATGGACAGGGGGGAAAGGTCAGAGGGATTTCCATTGACTCAGCTACACATTGGTCCTGGGGGACTGGGGGAAAGATCAGAGAGAGTCCCATTGACTCAGATACAAACTGGTCCTGGGGGACTGGGGGGAAAGGTCAGAGAAGTCCCATTGACCCAGATACACACTGGTACTGGGGGACTGGGTGGAAAGGTCAGAGAGAGTTCCCATTGACTCAGATGCACACTGGTCCTGGGGATGGATTGGGGAGAAAGGTCAGAGAGAGTCGCATTGACTCAGTAACACACTGGTCCTGGGGGACTGGGGTGGAAACGTCAGAGCGAGTCCCATTGACTCAGATACAAACTGGTCCTGGGGGACTGGGGGGAAAGGTCAGAGAAGTCCCATTGGCCCAGATACACACTGGTACTGGGGGACTGGGGGAAAGGTCAAAGAGAGTCCCATTGACTCAGATACACACTGGTCCTGGGCGACTCGGGGGAAAGGTCAGAGAGAGTCCCATTGACCTAGATACACACTGGGACTGGGGTGAAAGGTCAGAGCGAGTCCCATTGACCCCGGTACACACTGGTCCTGGGGGACTGGGGAGAAAGATCAGAGAGTCCCATTGACTCAGATACACACTGGTCCTGGGGATGGACTGGGGAGAAAGGTCAGAGAGATTCCCATTGACTCAGATACACACTGGTCGTGCGGGAGTGGGGGGAAAGGTCAGAGAGAAAGTCCCATTGACTCAGATACACACTGGTCCTGGTGGACTGGGGAGAAAGGTCAGAGAGAGTCCCATTCACTCAGATGCACACTTCTCCTTGGGATGGACTGGGGAGAAAGGTCAGAGAGTCCCATTGACTCAGATGAACAATGGTCCTTGTGGACTGGGGGGAAATGGAAGAGAGAGTCCCATTGACTCAGATACACACTGGTCCTGTGGATGGACTGAGGGGAAAGGTCAGAGCGAGTCCCATTGACTGAGATACACACTGGTCCTGGGGGACTGGGTAGAAAGGTCAGAGGGATTTCCATTGACTCAGATACACATTGGTCCTGGGGATGGACTGGGAGGAAAGGTCAGAGAGAGTCCCATTGACTCAGATGAACACTGGTCCTGGGGGACTGGCGAGAAAGGTCAGAGAGAGTCCCATTGACTCAGATACACACCGGTCCTGGGGGACTGGGGGGAAAGGTCAGAGAGAGTCCCATTGACTCAGATACACACTGGTCCTGGGGGACTGGGTGGAAAGGTCAGAGAGAGTCCCATTGACTCAGATGCACACTGGTCCTGGGGTTGGATTGGGGAGAAAGGTCAGAGCGAGTCCCATTGACTCAGATACACACTGTTCCTGGAGATGGACTGGGGAGAAAGGTCAGAGCGAGTTCCATTGATTCAGATACACACTGGTGCTGGGGGACTGGGGAGAAATGTCAGAGAGTCCCATTGACTTAGATACACACTAGTCCTGGGGGACTGAGGAGAACGGTCAGAGAGTCCCATTGACTCAGATAAACACTGGTCCTGGGGGACTGGGGAGAAAGGTCAAATAGAGTCCCATTGATTCAGATACACACTGCTCCTGGGGGACTGGGAGAAAGGTCCGATCGAGTCCCATTCATTCAGATACACACTGCTCCTGGGGATGGATTGGGGAGAAAGGTCAGAGCGAGTCCCATTGACTCAGATGCACACTGGTCCTGGGGGACTGGGGGGAAAGGTTAGAGAGAGTCCCATTGACCCAGGTACACACTGGTACTGGGGGACTGGGGTGAAAGGTCAGAGAGAGTCCCATTGACTCAGATACACACTGGTCGTGCGGGACTGGGGGGAAAGGTCAGAGAGAAAGTCCCATTGACTCAGATACACACTGGTCCTGGGGATGGACAGGGTAGAAAGGTCAGAGAGAGTCCCATTGACTCAGATACACACTGGTCCTGCGGGAGTGGGGGGAAAGGTCAGAGAGAGAGTTCCATTGACTCAGATACACACTGGTCCTGGGGATGGACTGGGGAGAAAGGTCAGAGAAAGTCCCATTGACTCAGATACACACTGGTCGTGCGGGACTGGGGGGGAAAGGTCAGAGAGAAAGTCCCATTGACTCAGATACACACTGGTCGTGGGGAACTTGGGGGAAAGGTCAGAGAGTCCCATTGACTCAGATACACACTGGTCCTTGCGGACTGGGTAGAAAATTAAGAGAGAGTCCCATTGACTCAGATACACACTGGTCATGGGGATGATCTGGGGAGAAATATCAGAGAGAGTCCCATTGACTCAGATACACACTGGTCGTGGGGAACTGGGGGGAAAGGTCAGAGTGTCCCATTGACTCAGATACACACTGGTCGTGGGGAACTTGGGGGAAAGGTCAGAGAGTCCCATTGATTCAGATACACACTGGTCATGGGGATGATCTGGGGAGAAATATCAGAGAGAGTCCCATTGACTCAGATACACACTGGTCGTGGGGAACTGGGGGGAAAGGTCAGAGTGTCCCATTGACTCAGATACACACTGGTCGTGGGGAACTTGGGGGAAAGGTCAGAGAGTCCCATTGATTCAGATACACACTGGTCATGGGGATGATCTGGGGAGAAATATCAGAGAGAGTCCCATTGACTCAGATACACACTGGTCGTGGGGAACTGGGGGGAAAGGTCAGAGTGTCCCATTGACGCTGATACACACTGGTCCTGGTGGACTGGGGAGAAAGGTCAGAGAGTCCCATTAACTCAGATACACACTGGTCCTGGGGGATTGGGGAGAAAGGTCAGAGGGATTTCCATTGACTCAGATGCACACTGGTCGTGCGGGACTGGGGGGAAAGGTCAGAGAGAAAGTCCCATTGACTCAGATACACACTGGTCCTGGTGGACTGGGGAGAAAGGTCAGAGAGAGTCCCATTCACTCAGATGCACACTGCTCCTTGGGATGGACTGGGGAGAAAGGTCAGAGAGTCCCATTGACACAGATGAACAAAGGTCCTTGTGGACTGGGGGGAAATGGAAGAGAGAGTCCCATTGACTCAGATACACACTGGTGCTGTGGATGGACTGAGGGGAAAGGTCAGAGCGAGTCCCATTGACTCAGATACACACTGGTCCTGGGGGACTGGGTAGAAAGGTCAGAGAGTCCCATTGACTTAGATACACACTAGTCCTGGGGGACTGAGGAGAACGGTCAGAGAGTCCCATTGACTCAGATACACACTGGTCCTGGGGGACTGGGGAGAAAGGTCAGAGGGATTTCCATTGACTCAGATACACATTGGTCCTGGGGATGGACTGGGAGGAAAGGTCAGAGAGAGTCCCATTGACTCAGATGAACACTGGTCCTGGGGGACTGGCGAGAAAGGTCAGAGAGAGTCCCATTGACTCAGATACACACCGGTCCTGAGGGACTGGGGGGAAAGGTCAGAGAGAGTCCCATTGACTCAGATACACACTGGTCCTGGGGGACTGGGTGGAAAGGTCAGAGAGAGTCCCATTGACTCAGATGCACACTGGTCCTGGGGTTGGATTGGGGAGAAAGGTCAGAGCGAGTCCCATTGACTCAGATACACACTGTTCCTGGAGATGGACTGGGGAGAAAGGTCAGAGCGAGTTCCATTGATTCAGATACACACTGGTGCTGGGGGACTGGGGAGAAATGTCAGAGAGTCCCATTGACTTAGATACACACTAGTCCTGGGGGACTGAGGAGAACGGTCAGAGAGTCCCATTGACTCAGATACACACTGGTCCTGGGGGACTGGGGAGAAAGGTCAAATAGAGTCCCATTGATTCAGATACACACTGCTCCTGGGGGACTGGGAGAAAGGTCCGATCGAGTCCCATTCATTCAGATACACACTGCTCCTGGGGATGGATTGGGGAGAAAGGTCAGAGCAAGTCCCATTGACTCAGATGCACACTGGTCCTGGGGGACTGGGGGGAAAGGTCAGAGAGAGTCCCATTGACCCAGGTACACACTGGTACTGGGGGACTGGGGTGAAAGGTCAGAGAGAGTCCCATTGACTCAGATACACACTGGTCGTGCGGGACTGGGGGGAAAGGTCAGAGAGAAAGTCCCATTGACTCAGATACACACTGGTCCTGGGGATGGACAGGGTAGAAAGGTCAGAGAGAGTCCCATTGACTCAGATACACACTGGTCCTGCGGGAGTGGGGGGAAAGGTCAGAGAGAGAGTTCCATTGACTCAGATACACACTGGTCCTGGGGATGGACTGGGGAGAAAGGTCAGAGAAAGTCCCATTGACTCAGATACACACTGGTCGTGCGGGACTGGGGGGAAAGGTCAGAGAGAAAGTCCCATTGACTCAGATACACACTGGTCCTGGGGATGGACAGGGTAGAAAGGTCAGAGAGAGTCCCATTGACTCAGATACACACTGGTCCTGCGGGAGTGGGGGGAAAGGTCAGAGAGAGAGTTCCATTGACTCAGATACACACTGGTCCTGGGGATGGACTGGGGAGAAAGGTCAGAGAAAGTCCCATTGACTCAGATACACACTGGTCGTGCGGGACTAGGGGGAAAGGTCAGAGAGAAAGTCCCATTGACTCAGATACACACTGGTCGTGGGGAACTTGGGGGAAAGGTCAGAGAGTCCCATTGACTCAGATACACACTGGTCCTTGCGGACTGGGTAGAAAATTAAGAGAGAGTCCCATTGACTCAGATACACACTGGTCATGGGGATGATCTGGGGAGAAATATCAGAGAGAGTCCCATTGACTCAGATACACACTGGTCGTGGGGAACTGGGGGGAAAGGTCAGAGTGTCCCATTGACTCAGATACACACTGGTCGTGGGGAACTTGGGGGAAAGGTCAGAGAGTCCCATTGATTCAGATACACACTGGTCATGGGGATGATCTGGGGAGAAATATCAGAGAGAGTCCCATTGACTCAGATACACACTGGTCGTGGGGAACTGGGGGGAAAGGTCAGAGTGTCCCATTGACGCTGATCCACACTGGTCCTGGTGGACTGGGGAGAAAGGTCAGAGAGTCCCATTAACTCAGATACACACTGGTCCTGGGGGATTGGGGAGAAAGGTCAGAGGGATTTCCATTGACTCAGATGCACACTGGTCGTGCGGGACTGGGGGGAAAGGTCAGAGAGAAAGTCCCATTGACTCAGATACACACTGGTCCTGGTGGACTGGGGAGAAAGGTCAGAGAGTCCCATTGATTCAGATACACACTGGTCATGGGGATGATCTGGGGAGAAATATCAGAGAGAGTCCCATTGACTCAGATACACACTGGTCGTGGGGAACTGGGGGGAAAGGTCAGAGTGTCCCATTGACGCTGATACACACTGGTCCTGGTGGACTGGGGAGAAAGGTCAGAGAGTCCCATTAACTCAGATACACACTGGTCCTGGGGGATTGGGGAGAAAGGTCAGATAGAGTCCCATTGACTCAGATACACACTGGTCCTGGGGATGGACTGGGGAGAAAGGTCAGAGGGAGTCCCATTGACTCAGATACACACTGGTCGTGCGGGAGTGGGGGGAAAGGTCAGAGAGAAAGTCCCGTTGACTCAGATACACACTGGTCCTGGTGGACTGGGGAGAAAGGTCAGAGAGAGTCCCATTGACTCAGATACACACTTGTCATGGGGATGGACTGAGGAGAAAGGTCAGAGGGAGTCCCATTGACTCAGCTATACATTGGTCCTGGGGGACTGGGGGGAAATGGTCAGATAGAGTCCCATTGATTCAGATACACACTGGTCCTGGGGGACTGGAGAGAAAGGTCAGAGAGTCCCATTGACTAAGATACACACTGGTCCTGGGGGACTGGGGGAAAGATCAGAGAGAGTCCCATTGACTCAGATATACACTGGTCCTGTGGATGGACTGGGGAGAAAGGTCAGATAAAGTCCCATTGTCTCAGAAACACACTGGTCCTGGGGGACTGGGGAGAAAGGTCAGAGAGTCCCATTGACTCAGATACACACTGGTCCTGGGGATGGACAGGGGGGAAAGGTCAGAGGGATTTCCATTGACTCAGCTACACATTGGTCCTGGGGGACTGGGGGAAAGATCAGAGAGAGTCCCATTGACTCAGATACACACTGGTCCTGGGCGACTCGGGGGAAAGTTCAGAGAGAGTCCCATTGACCCCGGTACACACTGGTCCTGGGGGACTGGGGAGAAAGATCAGAGAGTCCCATTGACTCAGATACACACTGGTCCTGGGGATGGACTGGGGAGAAAGGTCAGAGAGATTCCCATTGACTCAGATACACACTGGTCGTGCGGGAGTGGGGGGAAAGGTCAGAGAGAAAGTCCCATTGACTCAGATACACACTGGTCCTGGTGGACTGGGGAGAAAGGTCAGAGAGAGTCCCATTCACTCAGATGCACACTGCTCCTTGGGATGGACTGGGGAGAAAGGTCAGAGAGTCCCATTGACTCAGATGAACAATGGTCCTTGTGGACTGGGGGGAAATGGAAGAGAGAGTCCCATTGACTCAGATACACACTGGTCCTGTGGATGGACTGAGGGGAAAGGTCAGAGCGAGTCCCATTGACTGAGATACACACTGGTCCTGGGGGACTGGGTAGAAAGGTCAGAGGGATTTCCATTGACTCAGATACACATTGGTCCTGGGGATGGACTGGGAGGAAAGGTCAGAGAGAGTCCCATTGACTCAGATGAACACTGGTCCTGGGGGACTGGCGAGAAAGGTCAGAGAGAGTCCCATTGACTCAGATACACACCGGTCCTGGGGGACTGGGGGGAAAGGTCAGAGAGAGTCCCATTGACTCAGATACACACTGGTCCTGGGGGACTGGGTGGAAAGGTCAGAGAGAGTCCCATTGACTCAGATGCACACTGGTCCTGGGGTTGGATTGGGGAGAAAGGTCAGAGCGAGTCCCATTGACTCAGATACACACTGTTCCTGGAGATGGACTGGGGAGAAAGGTCAGAGCGAGTTCCATTGATTCAGATACACACTGGTGCTGGGGGACTGGGGAGAAATGTCAGAGAGTCCCATTGACTTAGATACACACTAGTCCTGGGGGACTGAGGAGAACGGTCAGAGAGTCCCATTGACTCAGATACACACTGGTCCTGGGGGACTGGGGAGAAAGGTCAAATAGAGTCCCATTGATTCAGATACACACTGGTCCTGCGGGAGTAGGGGGAAAGGTCAGAGAGAGAGTTCCATTGACTCAGATACGCACTGGTCCTGGGGATGGACTGGGGAGAAAGGTCAGAGAAAGTCCCATTGACTCAGATACACACTGGTCGTGCGGGACTGGGGGGAAAGGTCAGAGAGAAAGTCCCATTGACTCAGATACACACTGG
>NW_027252976.1:0-19082 GCF_044704955.1 Pristiophorus japonicus | reverse complement strand
AGTGGAGGGGAGAGTGCGGGGGAGGGGGAGAGTCCGGGGGAGGGGGAGAGTGCGGGGGAGGGGAGAGTGCGGGGGAGAGTGCGGGGGAGGGGGAGGGGGAGAGTGCGGGGGAGGGGGAGTGTGTGGGGAAGAGGAGAGAGTGCGGGGGAGGGAGAGGGGGAGAGTGCGGGGAAGGGGGAGAGTGCGGGGGGGGTGAGTTCGGGGGAGAGGGAGAGTGCGGGGGTGAGGGGGAGTGCGGGGGAGGGGGAGAGTGCGGGGGAGGGTGCGGGGGAGGGGGAGAATGCGGGGGAGAGGGATAGTGCGGGGGAGGGGGCGAGTGCTGGGGAGAGGTGAGAGCGCGGGGGAGGGTGCGGGGGAGGGGGAGAATGCGGGGGAGAGGGAGCGTGCGGGGGAGGGGGCGAGTGCTGGGGAGAGGTGAGAGCGCGGGGGAGGGTGCTGGGGAGCGGGAGAGTGCGGGGAAGAGGAGAGAGTGCGGGGGAGAGGGAGAGTGCGGGGGAGGGGGAGAGTGCGGGGAAGAGGAGAGTGCGGGGGAGAGAAGAGTGCGGGGGAGAAGGAGAGTGCGGGGGAGGGGGAGAGTGCGGAGGAGGGGGAGAGTGCGGGGGAGGGGGAGAGTGCGGGGGAGAGAAGAGTGCGGGGGAGAAGGAGAGTGCGGGGGAGAAGGAGAGTGCGGGGGAGTGGGAGGGGGAGAGTGCGGGGGAGGGGGAGAGTGCGGGGGAGGGGGAGAGTGCGGGGGAGGGGGAGAGTGCGGGGGAGAGAAGAGTGCGGGGGAGAAGGAGAGTGCGGGGAGTGGGAGGGGGAGAGTGCGGGGGAGGGGGAGAGTGCGGGGGAGGGGGAAGAGTGCGGAGGAGGGGGAGAGTGCGGGGAAGAGGAGAGAGTGCGGGGGAGGGGGAGAGTGCGGGGGAGGGGGAGAGTGCGGGGGAGGGGAGAGTGCGGGGGAGGGGAGAATGCGCGGGAGGATGAGAGTGCTGGGGAGGGGGAGAGTGGGTGGAAGAGGAGAGAGTGCGGGGGAGGGGAGAGTGCGGGGGAGGGGGAGAGTGCGGGGGGGGAGAGTGCGGGGGAGGGGGAGAGTGCGGGGGAGCGGGGAGTGCGGGGGAGAGGTGAGAGTGCGGGGGAGGGGAGAGTGCGGGGGAGGGTGCGGGGGAGGGGGAGAATGCGGGGGAGAGGGATAGTGCGGGGGAGGGGGCGAGTGCTGGGGAGAGGTGAGAGCGCGGGGGAGGGTGCGGGGGAGGGGGAGAATGCGGGGGAGAGGGAGCGTGCGGGGGAGGGGGCGAGTGCTGGGGAGAGGTGAGAGCGCGGGGGAGAGTGCGGGGGAGAGGGAGAGTGCGGGGGAGAGGGAGAGTGCGGGGGAGTGGGCGAGTGCGGGGGAGGGGGCGAGTGCTGGGGAGAGGTGAGAGCGCGGGGGAGGGGAGAGTGCGGGGGAGAGGGAGAGTGCGGGGGAGGGGGCGAGTGCGGGGGAGGGGAGAGTGCGGGGGAGGGGGAGAGTGCGTGGAAGGGGGAGAGTGCGGGGGAGTGGGGTGAGTGCGGGGGAGGGGGAGAGTGCGGGGGTGAGGGGGAGTGCGGGGGAGGGGGAGAGTGCGGGGGAGGGGAGAGTGCGGGGAAGCGGTGAGAGTGCGGAGGAGGGGAGAGTGCGGGGGAGGGATCGAGTGCGGGGAAGAGGAGAGAGTGCGGGAGAGGGAAGAGTGCGGGGGAGGGGGAGAGTGCGGGGAAGAGGAGAGAGTGCGGTGGAGGGGAGAGTGCGGGGGAGGGGGAGAGTCCGGGGGAGGGGGAGAGTGCGGGGGAGGGGAGAGTGCGGGGGAGAGTGCGGGGGAGGGGGAGGGGGAGAGTGCGGGGGAGGGGGAGTGTGTGGGGAAGAGGAGAGAGTGCGGGGGAGGGAGAGGGGGAGAGTGCGGGGAAGGGGGAGAGTGCGGGGGGGGTGAGTTCGGGGGAGAGGGAGAGTGCGGGGGTGAGGGGGAGTGCGGGGGAGGGGGAGAGTGCGGGGGAGGGGATAGTGCGGGGTGAGGGGAGAGTGCTGGGGAGGGGGAGACTGCGGGAGTCAGATGAGAGTGCAGGGGAAGGGGAGATTGCGGGGTGGGGGAGAGTGCGGGGGGAGGGGGAGAGTGGAGGGGAGGGGGAGAGTGCCGGGGAGAGGTGAGAGTGCGGAGGAGGGGAGAGTGCGGGGGAGGGGGAGAGTGCGGGGGAGGGGGAGAGTGCGGGGGAGGGGGAGAGTGCGGGGAAGAGGGAGAGTGCGGGGGAGAAGGAGTGTGCGGGGGAGGGGAGAGTGCGGCGGAGAGGGAGCGTGCGGGGGAGGGGGCGAGTGCTGGGGAGAGGTGAGAGCGCGGGGGAGGGTGCGGTGGAGCGGGAGAGTGCGGGGGAGAGGAGAGAGGGCGGGGGAGGGGAGAGAGCGGGGGATGGGGAGAGTGCGGGGAAGAGGAGAGAGTGCGGGGGAGGGGGAGAGTGCGGGTGAGGGGTGAGTGCGGGGGAGAGGGGAGAGTTCGGGGGAGGGGGAGACTGCGGGGGAGAGCTGAGAGTGCAGGGGAAGGGGAGAGTGCGGGGTGGGGGAGATTGCGGGGTGGGGGAGAGTGCGGGGTGGGGGAGAGTGCGGGGGAGTGCGGAGTGCGGGGGAGAGTTGAGAGTTCGGGGGAGGGAAGAGCGCGGGGGAGCAGGAGTGTGCGGGGGAGGGGAGAGTGCGGGGGAGAGGGAGAGTGCGGGGGAGGGGGCGAGTGCTGGGGAGAGGTGAGGGCGTGGGGGAGTGTGCGGGGGAGGGGGCAAGTGCGGTGGAGAGGGAGAGTGCTGGGGAGGGGGAGAGTGCGGGGAAGAGGAGAGAGTGCGGGGGAGGGGAGAGTGCGGGGGAGGGGGAGAGTGCGGGGAAGAGGAGAGAGTGCAGTGGAGGGGAGAGTACGGGGGAGGGGGAGAGTGCGGGGGAGGGGGAGAGTGCGGGGGAGGGGGAGAGTGCGGAGGAGGGGAGAGTGCGGGGGAGGGGGAGGGGGAGGGGAAGAGTGCGGGGAAGGGGGAGAGTGCGGGAGAGTGGGGTGAGTGCGGGGGAGGGGGAGAGTGCGGGGGTGAGGGGGAGTGCGGGGGAGGGGGAGAGTGCGGGGGAGGGGAGAGTGCGGGGTGAGGGGAGAGTGCGGGGGAGGGCGAGTCTGCGGGAGAGAGATGAGAGTGCAGGGGAAGGGGAGATTGCGGGGTGGGGGAGAGTGAGGGAGAGGGGGAGAGTGCGGGGGAGGGGGAGAGTGCGGGGTCGGGGAGAGTGGAGGGGAGGGGGAGAGTACGGGGGAGTGGGGAGTGCGGGGGAGAGGTGAGAGTGCGGAGGAGGGGAGAGTGCGGGGGAGAAGTATGTGCGGGGGAGGGATCGAGTGCGGGGAAGAGGAGAGAGTGCGGGGGAGGGAAGAGTGCGGGGGAGGGGGAGAGTGCGGGGAAGAGGAGAGAGTGCGGTGGAGGGGAGAGTGCGGGGGAGGGGGAGAGTCCGGGGGAGGGGGAGAGTCCGGGGGAGGGGGAGAGTGCGGGGGAGGGGAGAGTGCGGGGGAGAGTGCGGGGGAGGGGGAGGGGGAGAGTGCGGGGAGGGGGAGTGTGTGGGGAAGAGGAGAGAGTGCGGGGGAGTGGAGAGTTCGGGGGAGAGGGAGTGTCCGGGGGAGGGGGAGGGGGAGAGTGCGGGGAAGGGGGAGAGTGCGGGGGGGGGTGAGTTCGGGGGAGAGGGAGAGTGCGGGGGTGAGGGGGAGTGCGGGGGAGGGGGAGAGTGCGGGGGAGAGGGGAGAGTGCGGGTGAGGGGGAGACTGCGGGGGAGAGCTGAGAGTGCAGGGGAAGGGGAGATTGCGGGGTGGGGGAGAGTGCGGGGGAGGGGGAGAGTGCGGGGTGGGGGAGAGTGGAGGGGATGGGGAGTGCGGGGTGGGGGAGAGTGGAGGGGAGTGCGGAGTGCGGGGGAGAGGTGAGAGTTCGAGGGAGGGAAGAGTGCGGGGGAGCATGAGTGTGCGGGGGAGGGGAGAGTGCGGGGGAGAGGGAGAGTGCGGGGGAGGGGGCGAGTGCGGGGGAGAGGAGAGAGTGCGGGGAGGGGAGAGTGCTGGGGAGGGGGAGAGTGCGGGGGAGAGGGAGAGTGCGGGGGAGAGGGAGAGTGCGGGGGAGAGGGAGAGTGCGGGGGAGGGGGCGAGTGCGGGGGAGGGGGCGAGTGCGTGGAAGAGGAGAGAGTGCGGGGAGGGGAGAGTGCTGGGGAGGGGGAGAGTGCGGGGAAGAGGAGAGAGTGCGGGGGATTGGAGTGTGCGGGGGAGGGGGAGAGTGCGGGGAAGAGGAGAGTGCGGGGGAGAGGGAGAGTGCGGGGGAGGGGGCGAGTGCGGGGAAGAGGAGAGAGTGCGGGGGAGGGGGCGAGTGCGTGGAAGAGGAGAGAGTGCGGGGGAGGGGAGAGTGCGGGGGAGGGGGAGAGTGCGGGTAAGAGGAGAGAGTGCGGGGGAGGGAAGAGTGCGGGGGAGGGGGAGAGTGCGGGGAAGAGGAGAGAGTGCGGGGGATTGGAGTGTGCGGGGGAGGGGGAGAGTGCGGGGAAGAGGAGAGTGCGGGGGAGAGAAGAGTGCGGGGGAGTAGGAGAGTGCGGGGGAGTGGGAGGGGGAGAGTGCGTGGAAGAGGAGAGAGTGCGGGGGAGGGGGCGAGTGCGTGGAAGAGGAGAGAGTGCGGGGGAGGGAAGAGTGCGGGGGAGAGGTGAGAGTGCGGAGGAGAAGTAGTGTGTCGGGGAGGGGCCGAGTGCGGGGGAGGGGGAGAGTGCGGGGGAGAGGGAGAGTGCGGGGGAGGGGGAGAGTGCGGGGAAGAGGGAGAGTGCGGGGGAGAGGGAGAGTGCGGGGGAGGGGGAGAATGCGGGGGAGGGGGAGAGTGCGGGGGAGGGGCGAGTGCTGGGGAGAGGTGAGAGCGCGAGGGAGGGTGCGGGGGAGCGGGAGAGTGCGGGGGAGAGGAGAGAGGGCGGGGGAGGGGAGAGAGCGGGGGATGGGGAGAGTGCGGGGAAGAGGAGAGAGTTCGGGGGAGGGGGAGACTGCCGGGGAGAGCTGAGAGTGCAGGGGAGGGAAGAGCGCGGGGGAGTGGGCGAGTGCGGGGGAGAGGTGAGTGCGCGGGGGAGGGTGCGGGGGAGCGGGAGAGTGCGGGGGAGAGGGAGCGTGCGGGGGAGGGGAGAGAGTGCGCGGGAGGGGAGAGTGCGGGGGAGGGGGAGAGTGCGGGGGAGAGGGAGAGTGCGGGGGAGGGGGAGAGTGCGGGGAAGAGGAGAGAGTGCGGGGGAGGGGGAGAGTGCGGGTGAGGGGTGAGTCGGGGGAGAGGGGAGAGTGCGGGTGAGGGGGAGAGTGCGGGGAAGAGGAGAGTGCGGGGGAGAGCTGAGAGTGCAGGGGAAGGGGAGATTGCGGAGTGGGGGAGAGTGCTGGGGAGGGGGAGAGTGCGGGGTGGGGGAGAGTGGAGGGGAGTGGGGAGTGCGGGGGAGAGGTGAGAGTTCGAGGGAGGGAAGAGTGTAAGGGAGCATGAGTGTGCGGGGGAGGGGAGAGTGCGGGGGAGAGGGAGAGTGCGGGGGAGGGGGCGAGTGCTGGGGTGAGGTGAGGGCGCGGGGGAGTGTGCGGGGGAGGGGGAGAGTGCGGGGGAGAGGGAGAGTGCGGGGGAGGGGGCGAGTGCGGGGAAGAGGAGAGAGTGCGGGGAGGGGAGAGTGCGGGGGAGGGGGAGAGTGCGGGGAAGAGGAGAGAGTGCGGGGGAGGGGGAAGAGTGCGGAGGAGGGGGAGAGTGCGGGGAAGAGGAGAGAGTGCGGGGGAGGGGGGGAGTGCGGGGGAGGGGGAGAGTGCGGGGGAGGGGAGAGTGCGGGGGAGGGGGAGAGTGCGGGGAAGAGGAGAGAGTGCGGGGGAGGGGAGAATGCGCGGGAGGATGAGAGTGCTGGGGAGGGGGAGAGTGGGGGGAAGAGGAGAGTGCGGGGGAGAGAAGAGTGCGGGGGAGAAGGAGAGTGCGGGGGAGTGGGAGGGGGAGAGTGCGGGGGAGGGGGAGAGTGCGGGGGAGGGGGAAGAGTGCGGAGGAGGGGGAGAGTGCGGGGAAGAGGAGAGAGTGCGGGGGAGGGGGGGAGTGCGGGGGAGGGGGAGAGTGCGGGGGAGGGGAGAGTGCGGGGGAGGGGAGAGAGCGGGGGAGGGGGAGAGTGCGGGGGAGGGGGAGAGTGCGGGGAAGAGGAGAGAGTGCGGGGGAGGGGAGAATGCGCGGGAGGATGAGAGTGATGGGGAGGGGGAGAGTGGGGGGAAGAGGAGAGAGTGCGGGGGAGGGGGAGAGTCCGGGGGAGGGGGAGAGTCCGGGGGAGGGGGAGAGTGCGGGGGAGGGGAGAGTGCGGGGGAGAGTGCCGGGGAGGGGGAGGGGGAGAGTGCGGGGAGGGGGAGTGTGTGGGGAAGAGGAGAGAGTGCGGGGGAGTGGAGAGTTCGGGGGAGAGGGAGTGTCCGGGGGAGGGGGAGGGGGAGAGTGCGGGGAAGGGGGAGAGTGCGGGGGGGGGTGAGTTCGGGGGAGAGGGAGAGTGCGGGGGTGAGGGGGAGTGCGGGGGAGGGGGAGAGTGCGGGGGAGAGGGGAGAGTGCGGGTGAGGGGGAGACTGCGGGGGAGAGCTGAGAGTGCAGGGGAAGGGGAGATTGCGGGGTGGGGGAGAGTGCGGGGGAGGGGGAGAGTGCGGGGTGGGGGAGAGTGGAGGGGAGTGCGGAGTGCGGGGGAGAGGTGAGAGTTCGAGGGAGGGAAGAGTGCGGGGGAGCATGAGTGTGCGGGGGAGGGGAGAGTGCGGGGGAGAGGGAGAGTGCGGGGGAGGGGGCGAGTGCTGGGGTGAGGTGAGGTCGCGGGGGAGTGTGCGGGGGAGGGGGAGAGTGCGGGGGAGAGGGAGAGTGCGGGGGAGGGGGCGAGTGCGTGGAAGAGGAGAGAGTGCGGGGAGGGGAGAGTGCTGGGGAGGGGGAGAGTGCGGGGAAGAGGAGAGAGTGCGGGGGATTGGAGTGTGCGGGGGAGGGGGAGAGTGCGGGGAAGAGGAGAGTGCGGGGGAGAGAAGAGTGCGGGGGAGTGGGAGGGGGAGAGCGCGTGGAAGAGGAGAGAGTGCGGGGGAGGGGGCGAGTGCGTGGAAGAGGAGAGAGTGCGGGGGAGGGGAGAGTGCGGGGGAGGGGGAGAGTGCGGGGGAGGGAAGAGTGCGGGGGAGAGGTGAGAGTGCGGAGGAGGGGGAGAATGCGGGGGAGGGGGAGAGTGCGGGGGAGAGGGAGAGTGCGGGGGAGGGGGAGAGTGCGGGGAAGAGGGAGAGTGCGGGGGAGAGGGAGAGTGCGGGGGAGGGGGAGAATGCGGGGGAGGGGGAGAGTGCGGGGGAGGGGGAGAGTGCGGGGAAGAGGGAGAGTGCGGGGGAGAGGGAGAGTGCGGGGGAGGGGGAGAATGCGGGGGAGGGGGAGAGTGCGGGGGAGGGGCGAGTGCTGGGGAGAGGTGAGAGCGCGGGGGAGGGTGCGGGGGAGCGGGAGAGTGCGGGGGAGAGGGAGAGTGCGGGGGAGTGGGCGAGTGCTGGGGAGAGGTGAGAGCGCGGGGGAGGGGGAGCGTGCGGGGGAGGGGGAGAGTGCGGGGAAGAGGAGAGAGTGCGCGGGAGGGGAGAGTGCGGGGGAGGGGGAGAGTGCGGGGGAGAGGGAGAGTGCGGGGGAGGGGGAGAGTGCGGGGAAGAGGAGAGAGTGCGGGGGAGGGGGAGAGTGCGGGTGAGGGGTGAGTCGGGGGAGAGGGGAGAGTGCGGGTGAGGGGGAGACTGCGGGGGAGAGCTGAGAGTGCAGGGGAAGGGGAGATTGCGGAGTGGGGGAGAGTGCTGGGGAGGGGGAGAGTGCGGGGTGGGGGAGAGTGGAGGGGAGTGCGGAGTGCGGGGGAGAGGTGAGAGTTCGAGGGAGGGAAGAGTGTAAGGGAGCATGAGTGTGCGGGGGAGGGGAGAGTGCGGGGGAGAGGGAGAGTGCGGGGGAGGGGGCGAGTGCTGGGGTGAGGTGAGGGCGCGGGGGAGTGTGCGGGGGAGGGGGAGAGTGCGGGGGAGAGGGAGAGTGCGGGGGAGGGGGCGAGTGCGGGGAAGAGGAGAGAGTGCGGGGAGGGGAGAGTGCTGGGGAGGGGGAGAGTGCGGGGTGGGGGAGAGTGCGGGGGAGGGGGAAGAGTGCGGAGGAGGGGGAGAGTGCGGGGAAGAGGAGAGAGTGCGGGGGAGGGGGGGAGTGCGGGGGAGGGGGAGAGTGCGGGGGAGGGGAGAGTGCGGGGGAGGGGAGAGAGCGGGGGAGGGGGAGAGTGCGGGGGAGGGGGAGAGTGCGGGGAAGAGGAGAGAGTGCGGGGGAGGGGAGAATGCGCGGGAGGATGAGAGTGCTGGGGAGGGGGAGAGTGGGGGGAAGAGGAGAGAGTGCGGGGGAGGGGAGAGTGCGGGGGGGGGAGAGTGCGGGGGAGGGGGAGAGTGCGGGGGAGCGGGGAGTGCGGGGGAGAGGTGAGAGTGCGGGGGAGGGGAGAGTGCGGGGGAGAGGGAGAGTGCGGGCGATGGGGCGAGTGCTGGGGAGAGGTGAGAGCGCGGGGGAGGGTGCGGGGGAGGGGGAGAATGCGGGGGAGAGGGAGAGTGCGGGGGAGAGGGGAGAGTGCGGGGGAGGGGGCGAGTGCTGGGGAGAGGTGAGAGCGCGGGTGAGGGTGCGGGGGAGGGGGAGAATGCGGGGGAGAGGGAGAGTGCGGGGGAGGGGGCGAGTGCTGGGGAGAGGTGAGAGTGCGGGTGAGGGTGCGGGGGAGGGGGAGGGTGCGGGGGAGGGGGAGAGCGCGGGGGAGGGGGAGAGTGCGGGGAAGAGGTGAGAGCGCGGGTGAGGGTGCGGGGGAGCGGGAGAGTGCGGGGGAGAGGAGAGAGGGCGGGGGAGGGGAGAGAGCGGGGGAGGGGGAGAGTGCGGGGGAGGGGAGAGTGCGGGGGAGAGGTGAGAGTTCGGGGGAGGGGAGAGTGCGGCGAAGAGGAGAGAGTGCGGGGGAGGGGAGAGTGCGGGGGAGAGGGAGAGTGCGGGGGAGTGGGCGAGTGCTGGGGCGAGGTGAGAGCGCGGGGGAGGGGAGAGTGCGGGGGAGGGGGAGAGTGCGGGGGAGGGGGAGAGTGCGGGGAAGAGGGAGAGTGCGGGGGAGGGGGAGAGTGCGGGAGAGAGGGAGAGTGCGGGGGAGGGGCGAGTGCTGGGGAGAGGTGAGAGCGCGGGGGAGGGTGCGGGGGAGGGGGAGAGTGCGGGGGAGAGGAGAGAGGGCGGGGGAGGGGAGAGAGCGGGGGATGGGGAGAGTGCGGGGAAGAGGAGAGAGTGCGGGGGAGGGGGAGAGTGCGGGTGAGGGGTGAGTGCGGGGGAGAGGGGAGAGTTCGGGGGAGGGGGAGACTGCGGGGGAGAGCTGAGAGTGCAGGGGAAGGGGAGAGTGCGGGGTGGGGGAGAGTGCGGGGGAGTGCGGAGTGCGGGGGAGAGTTGAGAGTTCGGGGGAGGGGAGAGTGCGGGGGAGAGGTGAGGGCGTGGGGGAGTGTGCGGGGGAGGGGGCAAGTGCGGTGGAGAGGGAGAGTGCGGGGGAGGGGGCGAGTGCGGGGAAGAGGAGAGAGTGCGGGGAGGGGAGAGTGCTGGGGAGAGGGAGAGTGCGGGGAAGAGGAGAGAGTGCGGGGGAGGGGAGAGTGCGGGGGAGGGGGAGAGTGCGGGGAAGAGGAGAGAGTGCGGTGGAGGGGAGAGTACGGGGGAGGGGGAGAGTGCGGGGGAGGGGGAGAGTGCGGGGGAGGGGGTGAGTGCGGAGGAGGGGAGAGTGCGGGGGAGGGGAGGGGGAGGGGGAGGGGGAGAGTGCGGGGAAGGGGGAGAGTGCGGGGGAGTGGGGTGAGTGCGGGGGAGGGGGAGAGTGCGTGGGTGAGGGGGAGTGCGGGGGAGGGGGAGAGTGCGGGGGAGGGGAGAGTGCGGGGTGAGGGGAGAGTGCGGGGGACGGGGAGACTGCGGGAGAGAGATGAGAGTGCAGGGGAAGGGGAGATTGCGGGGTGGGGGAGAGTGAGGGGGTGGGGGAGAGTGCGGGGGAGGGGGAGAGTGCGGGGTCGGGGAGAGTGGAGGGGAGGGGGAGAGTACGGGGGAGTGGGGAGTGCGGGGAAGCGGTGAGAGTGCGGAGGAGGGGAGAGTGCGGGGGAGACGTAGTGTGCGGGGGAGTGATCGAGTGCGGGGAAGAGGAGAGAGTGCGGGGGAGGGAAGAGTGCGGGGGAGGGGGAGAGTGCGGGGAAGAGGAGAGAGTGCGGTGGAGGGGAGAGTGCGGGGGAGGGGGAGAGTCCGGGGGAGGGGGAGAGTGCCGGGGAGGGGAGAGTGAGGGGGAGAGTGCGGGGGAGGGGGAGGGGGAGAGTGCGGGGGAGGGGGAGTGTGTGGGGAAGAGGAGAGAGTGCGGGGGAGTGGAGAGTTCGGGGGAGAGGGAGTGTCCGGGGGAGGGGGAGGGGGAGAGTGCGGGGAAGGGGGAGAGTGCGGGGGGGGGTGAGTTCGGGGGAGAGGGAGAGTGCGGGGGTGAGGGGGAGTGCGGGGTGAGGGGAGAGTGCTGGGGAGGGGGAGACTGCGGGAGTCAGATGAGAGTGCAGGGGAAGGGGAGATTGCGGGGTGGGGGAGAGTGCGGGGGGAGGGGGAGAGTGGAGGGGAGGGGGAGAGTGCCGGGGAGTGGGGAGTGCGGGGGAGAGGTGAGAGTGCGGAGGAGGGGAGAGTGCGGGAGAGAAGTAGTGTGCGGGGGAGGGGAGAGCGCGGGGGAGAGGGAGAGTGCGGGGGTGTGGGCGAGTGCTGGGGAGAGGTGAGAGCGCGGGGGAGGGGAGAGTGCGGGGGAGGGGGAGAGTGCGGGGGAGGGGGAGAGTGCGGGGAAGAGGGAGAGTGCGGGGGAGAGGGAGAGTGCGGGGGAGGGGGCGAGTGCTGGGGAGAGGTGAGTGCGCGGGGGAGGGTGCGGGGGAGCGGGAGAGTGCGGGGGAGAGGGAGCGTGCGGGGGAGGGGGAGAGTGCGGGTGAGGGGTGAGTGCGGGGGAGAGGGGAGAGTGCGGGTGAGGGGGAGACTGCGGGGTGGGGGAGAGTGGAGAGGAGTGGGAGAGTGCGGGGGAGTGCGGAGTGCGGGGGAGAGGTGAGAGTTCGGGGGAGGGAAGAGTGCGGGGGAGCATGAGTGTGCGGGGGAGGGGAGAGTGCGGGGGAGAGGGAGAGTGCGGGGGAGGGGGCGAGTGCTGGGGTGAGGTGAGGGCGCGGGGGAGTGTGCGGGGGAGGGGGAGAGTGCGGGGGAGAGGGAGAGTGCGGGGGAGGGGGCGAGTGCGGGGAAGAGGAGAGAGTGCGGGGAGGGGAGAGTGCGGGGTGGGGGAGAGTGCGGGGTGGGGGAGAGTGCGGGGGAGGGGGAGAGTGCGGGGGAGAGTTGAGAGTTCGGGGGAGGGAAGAGCGTGGGGAGCAGGAGTGTGCGGGGGAGAGGGAGAGTGCGGGGGAGGGGGCGAGTGCTGGGGAGAGGTGAGGGCGTGGGGGAGTGTGCGGGGGAGGGGGAGAGTGCGGGGAGAGGGAGAGTGCGGGGGAGGGGGAGAGTGCGGGGAGAGGGAGAGTGCGGGGGAGGGGGCGAGTGCGGGGAAGAGGAGAGAGTGCGGAGAGGGGAGAGTACAGGGGAGGGGGAGAGTGCGGGGGAGGGGGAGAGTGCGGGGAAGAGGAGAGAGTGCAGTGGAGGGGAGAGTACAGGGGAGGGGGAGAGTGCGGGGGAGGGGGAGAGTGCGGGGGAGGGGGAGAGTGCGGGGAAGAGGAGAGTGCGGGGGAGGGGGAGAGTGCGGGGAAGAGGAGAGTGCGGGGGAGGGGGAGAGTGCTGGGGAGAGGTGAGAGTGCGGGGGAGGGTGCGGGGGAGCGGGAGAGTGCGGGGGAGAGGGAGAGTGCGGGGAAGAGGGAGAGTGCGGGGGAGGGGGCGAGTGCTGGGGAGAGGTGAGAGCGCGGGGGAGGGGAGAGTGCGGGGGAAGGGGAGAGTGCGGGGGAGGGGGAGAGTGCGGGGAAGGGGGAGAGTGCGGGGGAGGGGGAGAGTGCGGGGGTGAGGGGGAGTGCGGGGGAGAGGGAGAGTGCGGGGGAGGGGAGAGTGCGGTGGAGGGATCGAGTGCGGGGAAGAGGAGAGAGTGCTGGGGAGGGGATAGCGCGGGGGAGGGGAGAGTGCGGGGGAGGGGGAGAGTGCGGGGGAGGGGGAGAGTGCGGGGAAGAGCGAGAGTGCGGGGGAGAGGGAGAGTGCGGGGGAGGGGGCGAGTGCTGGGGAGAGGTGAGAGCGCGGGGGAGGGGAGAGTGTGGGGGAGGGGGAGAGTGCGGGGGAGGGGGAGAGTGCGGGGGAGGGGGAGAGTGCGGGGAAGAGGGAGAGTGCGGGGGAGAGGTGAGAGCGCGGGGGAGGGTGCGGGGGAGCGGGAGATTGCGGGGGAGAGGAGAGAGGGCGGGGGAGGGGAGAGAGCGGGGGAGGGGGAGAGTGCGGGGAAGAGGAGAGAGTGCGGGGGAGGGGGAGAGTGCGGGGAAGAGGAGAGAGTGCGGGGGAGGGGGAGAGTGCGGGTGAGGGGTGAGTGCGGGGGAGAGCTGAGAGTGCAGGGGAAGGGGAGATTGCGGGCTGGGGGAGAGTGCGGGGGAGGGGGTGAGTGCGGGGTGGGGGAGAGTGCGGGGTGGGGGAGAGTGCGGGGTGGGGGAGAGTGCGGGGGAGGGGGAGAGTGCGGGGTGGGGGAGAGTGGAGGGGAGTGAGAGAGTGCGGGGGAGTGCGGAGTGCGGGGGAGAGTTGAGAGTTCGGGGGAGGGAAGAGCGCGGGGAGCAGGAGTGTGCGGGGGAGAGGGAGAGTGCGGGGAGAGGGAGAGTGCGGGGGAGGGGGCGAGTGCGGGGAAGAGGAGAGAGTGCAGTGGAGGGGAGAGTACGGGGGAGGGGGAGAGTGCGGGGGAGGGGGAGAGTGCGGGGGAGGGGGAGAGTGCGGGGAAGAGGAGAGAGTGCAGTGGAGGGGAGAGTACGGGGGAGGGGGAGAGTGCGGGGGAGGGGGAGAGTGCGGGGAAGAGGAGAGAGTGCAGTGGAGGGGAGAGTACGGGGGAGGGGGAGAGTGCGGGGGATGGGGAGAGTGCGGGGGAGGGGGAGAGTGCGGGGGAGGGGAGAGTGCGGTGGAGGGGGAGAGTGCGGGGAAGGGGGAGAGTGCGGGGGAGGGGGAGAGTGCGGGGGTGAGGGGGAGTGCGGGGGAGAGGGAGAGTGCGGGGGAGGGGAGAGTGCGGTGGAGGGATCGAGTGCGGGGAAGAGGAGAGAGTGCGGGGGAGGGGAGAGTGCAGGGGAGGGGGAGAGTGCGGTGGAGAGGGAGACTGCGGTGGAGGGATCGAGTGCGGGGAAGAGGAGAGAGTGCGGGGGAGGGGAGAGTGCGGGGGAGGGATCGAGTGCGGGGAAGAGGAGAGAGTGCGGGGGAGGGGAGAGTGCGGGGGAGGGGGAGAGTGCGGGGAAGAGGAGAGTGCGGTGGAGGGGAGACTGCGGGGGAGGCGGAGAGTGCGGGGGAGGGGGAGAGTGCGGGGGAGGGGAGAGTGCGGGGGAGAGGGGGAGTGCGGGGGAGAGGGAGAGTGCGGGGGAGGGGAGAGTGCGGGGTGAGGGAAGAGTGCGGGGAGGGGGAGACTGCGGGAGAGAGATGAGAGTGCATGGGGAAGGGGAGATTGCGGGGTGTGGGAGAGTGAGGGTGAGGGGGAGAGTGCGGGGGAGGGGGAGAGTGCGGGGTCGGGGAGAGTGGAGTGGAGGGGGAGAGTGTGGGGGAGTGGTGAGTGCGGGGGAGAGGTGAGAGTGCGGAGGAGGGGAGAGTGCGGTGGAGAGGGAGACTGCGGTGGTGGGATCGAGTGCGGGGAAGAGGAGAGAGTGCGGGGGAGGGGAGAGTGCGGGGGAGGGGGAGAGTGCGGGGGAGGGGGAGAGTGCGGGGAAGAGGAGAGTGCGGTGGAGGGGAGACTGCGGGGGAGGCGGAGAGTGCGGGGGAGGGGGAGAGTGCGGGGGAGGGGAGAGTGCGGGGGAGGGGAGAGTGCGGGGGAGAGTGCGGGGGAGGGGGAGGGGGAGAGTGCGGGGAGGGGGAGTGTGTGGGGAAGAGGAGAGAGTGCGGGGGAGTGGAGAGTTCGGGGGAGAGGGAGTGTCCGGGGGAGGGGGAGGGGGAGAGTGCGGGGAAGGGGGACAGTGCGGGGGGGGGGGTGAGTGCGGGGGAGAGGGAGAGTGCGGGGGTGAGGGGGAGTGCAGGGGAAGGGGAGATTGCGGGGTGGGGGAGAGTGCGGGGGGAGGTTGAGAGTGGAGGGGAGGGGGAGAGTGCGCGGGAGTGGGGAGTGCGGGGGAGAGGTGAGAGTGCGGAGGAGGGGAGAGTGCGGGGGAGGGGAGAGTGCGGGGGTGTGGGCGAGTGCTGGGGAGAGGTGAGAGCGCGGGGGAGGGTAGAGTGCGGGGGAGGGGGAGAGTGCGGGGAAGAGGAGAGTGCTGGGCAGAGGTGAGAGCGCGGGGGGAGGGTGCGGGGGAGGGGGAGAGTGCGGGGAAGAGGGAGAGTGCGGAGGAGAGGTGAGTGCGCGGGAGGGGAGAGTGCGGGGGAGGGGGAGAGTGCGGGGGAGAGGGGAGAGTGCGGGCGAGTGGGAGACTGCGGGGGAAAGCTGAGAGTGCAGGGGAAGGGGAGATTGCGGGGTGGGGGAGAGTGCGGGGGAGGGGGAGAGTGCGGGGTGGGGGAGAGTGGAGGGGAGTGGGAGAGTGCGGGGGAGTGCGGAGTGCGGGGGAGAGGTGAGAGTTCGGGGGAGGGAAGAGTGTGGGGGAGCATGAGTGTGCGGGGGAGGGGAGAGTGCGGGGGAGAGGGAGAGTGCGGGGGAGGGGGCGAGTGCTGGGGTGAGGTGAGGGTGCGGGGGAGAGGGAGAGTGCGGGGGAGGGGGCGAGTGCGGGGAAGAGGAGAGAGTGCGGGGGAGGGGGTGAGTGCGGGGAAGAGGAGAGTGCTGGGGAGAGAAGAGTGCGGGGGAGGGGGAGGGGGAGAGTGCGGGGGAGGGGGAAGAGTGCGGAGGAGGGGGAGAGTGGGGGAAGAGGAGAGAGTGCGGGGGAGGGGGAGAGTGCGGGGGAGGGGGAGAGTGCGGGGGAGAAGGAGAGTGCGTGGGAGAGGGAGGGGGAGAGTGCGGGGGAGGGGGAAGAGTGCGGAGGAGGGGGAGAGTGCGGGGAAGAGGAGAGAGTGCGGGGGAGGGGGAGAGTGCGGGGGAGGGGGAGAGTGCGGGGGAGGGGAGAGTGCGGGGGAGGGGAGAGAGCGGGAGAGGGGGAGAGTGCGGGGGAGGGGGAGAGTGCGGGGGAGGGGGAGAGTGCGGGGAAGAGGAGAGAGTGCGGGGGAGGGGAGAATGCGCGGGAGGATGAGAGTGCTGGGGAGGGGGAGAGTGGGGGGAAGAGGAGAGAGTGCGGGGGAGGGGAGAGTGCGGGGGAGGGGGAGAGTGCGGGGGAGGGGGAGAGTGCGGGGGAGAGGGAGAGTGCGGGGGAGGGGGAGAGTGCGGGGGAGGGGGAGAGTGCGGGGGAGAGGGGAGAGTGCGGGGGAGGGGGAGAGTGCGGGGAAGAGGAGAGAGTGCAGGGGAGAGGTGAGAGTGCGGAGGAGGGGAGAGTGCGGGGGAGGGGGCGAGTGCTGGGGAGAGGTGAGGGCGTGGGGGAGTGTGCGGGGGAGGGGGAGAGTGCGGGGGAGAGGGAGAGTGCGGGGGAGGGGGCGAGTGCGGGGAAGAGGAGAGAGTGCAGTGGAGGGGAGAGTACGGGGGAGGGGGAGAGTGCGGGGGAGGGGGGAGAGTGCGGGGGAGGGGAGAGTGCGGTGGAGGGATCGAGTGCGGGGAAGAGGAGAGAGTGCTGGGGAGGGGATAGCGCGGGGGAGGGGAGGGTGCGGGGGAGGGGAGAGTGCGGGGAAGAGGGAGAGTGCGGGGGAGGGGGCGAGTGCTGGGGAGAGGTGAGAGCGCGGGGGAGGGGAGAGTGCGGGGGAAGGGGAGAGTGCGGGGGAGGGGGAGAGTGCGGGGAAGGGGGAGAGTGCGGGGGAGGGGGAGAGTGCGGGGGTGAGGGGGAGTGCGGGGGGAGAGGGAGAGTGCGGGGGAGGGGAGAGTGCGGTGGAGGGATCGAGTGCGGGGAAGAGGAGAGAGTGCTGGGGAGGGGATAGCGCGGGGGAGGGGAGAGTGCGGGGGAGGGGAGAGTGCGGGGGAGGGGGAGAGTGCGGGGAAGAGCGAGAGTGCGGGGGAGAGGGAGAGTGCGGGGGAGGGGGCGAGTGCTGGGGAGAGGTGAGAGCGCGGGGGAGGTGAGAGCGCGGGGAGGGGGAGAGTGCGGGGGAGGGGGAGAGTGCGGGGGAGGGGGAGAGTGCGGGGAAGAGGGAGAGTGCGGGGGAGAGGTGAGAGCGCGGGGGAGGGTGCGGGGGAGCGGGAGATTGCGGGGGAGAGGAGAGAGGGCGGGGGAGGGGAGAGAGCGGGGGAGGGGGAGAGTGCGGGGAAGAGGAGAGAGTGCGGGGGAGGGGGAGAGTGCGGGGAAGAGGAGAGAGTGCGGGGGAGGGGGAGAGTGCGGGTGAGGGGTGAGTGCGGGGGAGAGCTGAGAGTGCAGGGGAAGGGGAGATTGCGGGCTGGGGGAGAGTGCGGGGGAGGGGGTGAGTGCGGGGTGGGGGAGAGTGCGGGGTGGGGGAGAGTGCGGGGTGGGGGAGAGTGCGGGGGAGGGGGAGAGTGCGGGGTGGGGGAGAGTGGAGGGGAGTGAGAGAGTGCGGGGGAGTGCGGAGTGCGGGGGAGAGTTGAGAGTTCGGGGGAGGGAAGAGCGCGGGGAGCAGGAGTGTGCGGGGGAGGGGGCGAGTGCGGGGAGAGGGAGAGTGCGGGGGAGGGGGCGAGTGCGGGAAGAGGAGAGAGTGCAGTGGAGGGGAGAGTACGGGGGAGGGGGAGAGTGCGGGGGAGGGGGAGAGTGCGGGGGAGGGGGAGAGTGCGGGGAAGAGGAGAGAGTGCAGTGGAGGGGAGAGTACGGGGGAGGGGAGAGTGCGGGGGAGGGGGAGAGTGCGGGGAAGAGGAGAGAGTGCAGTGGAGGGGAGAGTACGGGGGAGGGGGAGAGTGCGGGGGATGGGGAGAGTGCGGGGGAGGGGGAGAGTGCGGGGGAGGGGAGAGTGCGGTGGAGGGGGAGAGTGCGGGGAAGGGGGAGAGTGCGGGGGAGGGGGAGAGTGCGGGGGTGAGGGGGAGTGCGGGGGAGAGGGAGAGTGCGGGGGAGGGGAGAGTGCGGTGGAGGGATCGAGTGCGGGGAAGAGGAGAGAGTGCGGGGGAGGGGAGAGTGCAGGGGAGGGGAGAGTGCGGTGGAGAGGGAGACTGCGGTGGAGGGATCGAGTGCGGGGAAGAGGAGAGAGTGCGGGGGAGGGGAGAGTGCGGGGGAGGGATCGAGTGCGGGGAAGAGGAGAGAGTGCGGGGGAGGGGAGAGTGCGGGGGAGGGGGAGAGTGCGGGGAAGAGGAGAGTGCGGTGGAGGGGAGACTGCGGGGGAGCGGGCGGAGAGTGCGGGGGAGGGGGAGAGTGCGGGGGAGGGGAGAGTGCGGGGGAGAGGGGGAGTGCGGGGGAGAGGGAGAGTGCGGGGGAGGGGAGAGTGCGGGGTGAGGGAAGAGTGCGGGGAGGGGGAGACTGCGGGAGAGAGATGAGAGTGCATGGGGAAGGGGAGATTGCGGGGTGTGGGAGAGTGAGGGTGACGGGGAGAGTGCGGGGGAGGGGGAGAGTGCGGGGTCGGGGAGAGTGGAGTGGAGGGGGAGAGTGTGGGGGAGTGGTGAGTGCGGGGGAGAGGTGAGAGTGCGGAGGAGGGGAGAGTGCGGTGGAGAGGGAGACTGCGGTGGTGGGATCGAGTGCGGGGAAGAGGAGAGAGTGCGGGGGAGGGGAGAGTGCGGGGGAGGGGGAGAGTGCGGGGGAGGGGGAGAGTGCGGGGAAGAGGAGAGTGCGGTGGAGGGGAGACTGCGGGGGAGGCGGAGAGTGCGGGGGAGGGGGAGAGTGCGGGGGAGGGGAGAATGCGGGGGAGAGTGCGGGGGAGGGGGAGGGGGAGAGTGCGGGGGAGGGGGAGTGTGTGGGGAAGAGGAGAGAGTGCGGGGGAGTGGAGAGTTCGGGGGAGAGGGAGTGTCCGGGGGAGGGGGAGGGGGAGAGTGCGGGGAAGGGGGACAGTGCGGGGGGGGGGGGTGAGTGCGGGGGAGAGGGAGAGTGCGGGGGTGAGGGGGAGTGCGGGGGAGGGGGAGAGTGCAGGGGAAGGGGAGATTGCGGGGTGGGGGAGAGTGCGGGGGGAGGTTGAGAGTGGAGGGGAGGGGGAGAGTGCGCGGGAGTGGGGAGTGCGGGGGAGAGGTGAGAGTGCGGAGGAGGGGAGAGTGCGGGGGAGGGGAGAGTGCGGGGGTGTGGGCGAGTGCTGGGGAGAGGTGAGAGCGCGGGGGAGGGTAGAGTGCGGGGGAGGGGGAGAGTGCGGGGAAGAGGGAGAGTGCTGGGCAGAGGTGAGAGCGCGGGGGAGGGTGCGGGGGAGGGGGAGAGTGCGGGGAAGAGGGAGAGTGCGGAGGAGAGGTGAGTGCGCGGGAGGGGAGAGTGCGGGGGAGGGGGAGAGTGCGGGGGAGAGGGGAGAGTGCGGGCGAGTGGGAGACTGCGGGGGAGAGCTGAGAGTGCAGGGGAAGGGGAGATTGCGGGGTGGGGGAGAGTGCGGGGGAGGGGGAGAGTGCGGGGTGGGGGAGAGTGGAGGGGAGTGGGAGAGTGCGGGGGAGTGCGGAGTGCGGGGGAGAGGTGAGAGTTCGGGGGAGGGAAGAGTGTGGGGGAGCATGAGTGTGCGGGGGAGGGGAGAGTGCGGGGGAGAGGGAGAGTGCGGGGGAGGGGGCGAGTGCTGGGGTGAGGTGAGGGTGCGGGGGAGAGGGAGAGTGCGGGGGAGGGGGCGAGTGCGGGGAAGAGGAGAGAGTGCGGGGGAGGGGGTGAGTGCGGGGAAGAGGAGAGTGCTGGGGAGAGAAGAGTGCGGGGGAGAAGGAGAGTGCGTGGGAGAGGGAGGGGGAGAGTGCGGGGGAGGGGGAAGAGTGCGGAGGAGGGGGAGAGTGCGGGGAAGAGGAGAGAGTGCGGGGGAGGGGGAGAGTGCGGGGGAGGGGGAGAGTGCGGGGGAGGGGAGAGTGCGGGGGAGGGGAGAGAGCGGGAGAGGGGGAGAGTGCGGGGGAGGGGGAGAGTGCGGGGGGAGGGGGAGAGTGCGGGGAAGAGGAG
>NW_027252974.1:0-19121 GCF_044704955.1 Pristiophorus japonicus | reverse complement strand
CTAGTGCCCTCATCCATCTCTGAACTCATCACATTTAGGATTTGATTATTTTGGGTAACTTGATACCAGATATTACTATTAACTTCAGATTGCAAGGGTTTAAATCCCCCAAAATATTTTCCAGGAATGCAGATTGGAATTGATCAACATTTTATATAGTTTTTTTTTTTAATGCAGAAAGCATTCTAAGGCACTTCACCTGAAAAACGTAATCTTACAAATAGGTGCCAACCCAAAGAAAAATATTAGGAAAGGTGACTAAAAGCTTAGTCAGAGGTGGAATACGAAGGTGAGATCTTGGCAGGTTGTAGGGCTGGAGGAGGTCCGACCAAGGGAGGGGTGAGGCCATGGAGGGATTTTAAATTGGGGGTTTTGGAGAACCAGGAGCCAATGTGGGTAAATGAGTACTGGGGTGGGGTTTGGTGTGGTTTAGGATGGGTGCAGCAGAGTATTTGATGAACTAATTTTATGGAGGGATTTGAAAAATGGGTGTCTGTAAAAGTTGTGATGAAGCTGTTGGATTGGCATTTTACAACCCAACTGGTTTTAATGTCATGTGGATATGGTGTCACTAGCAAGGCCAGCATTTATTGCTCATTAAGTAGTCACTGGGTCAAAAGCCAGGAACTCTATGTCCAAGTTGTGATGCAGATGCATGATTGTTAACTGGTTCTCACCATGGGGTTTCATTGTTGGTAAGCAGCTGTTTCACCAGGGTTCCTATGGAAGTGATGGCAGATTTGGGAACCCCAGCAGAAATGCTTCTCTGTAAACTTTGTCCTTCGCTTGCTGTTTGAGACCTTGTGTACAAATTGACTTGTGCAATGCACTTCAAAGTAATCCATTCATTGGGGGTGTAAAGTGGGTGGGATATTGAGAAACTGCCAGTCACTTTAAGGTCCAGTGAGGCCACGCAGAGCATAAGTTGGTGGTATAAGTGAACAAACCACATGTTCCTCAAACTGGCAAATAAATGGCTTTGGGAAAAACTATTTTGCTTTGATATTTGTAAGTAAACCACTCTCTGCTGTAATGGCTATACATACATTAGTGCATAACTGGCCTAGTCATTTAATCACCAGATTTAGCTTGACTGTGCTGAGCACTGCTGTGCTTTGTATTCCTTGTCAAAATCATGTGTTCCAGGTTCATCCTGGAGGCAGCTATATTCCCCAGTTTCTCTTTGCTTCCCAACACCAATTGCAGCTCCCTCCTGAGATCCTTCTGCCTCCTCACCTCAAGTACCAAATGTGAGTTGCTTGTTCTTGGATTTCTTCATCTCCAAGGTAAGAGACTAATGCAGCTCGCTCTGCTGTTTTCCCCTGTCCTCCCATTCACTCTAACTCAGGATTTCTGTTTGTTTGAAGTTTCTTGCTCTACCTCCTTCTCCTCCTCTTCCGCCCCCCCCTCCAACCCAACCCCTGTAAGTTCATCTTGTGTGTGAGATATGTGTTCTGCTCTTGAGTTTCTTTGTTCTACCCCCACTCATTCTGACTGCTTGCGAGAGAGCAAGAGCGAGACCGACCCAAGTTCCTGACAAACTACAGCAAGCAGTCTCCTGAGTACAGCAGAACTATTTCTCCTAACAAAATACAGTGAGTGGAGGAGGATAGTTGCACAATACAAATTCTGTAAAATCAATCCATTACTTGCCGCATGTTTGATGGGGAAATTACCCCATCTCCATTGTAACTGGGCCTTGTCACTATAATGCAGCCCCTACTAATTAGCATTGCTCTAGTGTGTGATTCCAGGGGTGAAGTTTATAGTAAATTAGAACTTCTGCTCCTGGGGCTCCATTTTCCCCAAAGCTCTTTTTTTTTTTGGTGTACTTGAAGTTATGCCCAAAAATGTTCCAAGTTTCCCTGTTTTGATTTCTTTTTGGCGCAGCCTAACCTGTCCTTTAGTTTTGGTGGTGGAACCTTGATCTGCACCAAAAGATCAGGTTGCCATGGTAACCAGGGACACTACAGGCTGAGGCTGGAAAGTGAAACATGCAGCCAGCTTGCAACCTGCACAAGCACGTTAAAATACATTGCAGCAACTTCCCTCCATTAAATTATTAAAGTCCCATCTTCTCTTTCCTCCTGCCAATGCCGGTTCCTATCCCAGGCCAAAGGGCCTCCCGGTCCACTCCCCCCGCACCTAGCCCTGGCAGAGTGGCCTCTTCCCTCTCCCTCTCCCCCCCACATAGCCCTGGCTGAGTGGCCTCCCACCTCCCTGCACCTAACTATACCTGAAAGGCTGCTGTCCAGCCAATTTCCTTAACTCTCTGGAAAGTTTTTCTCGAGGCCACGTACACTGGCCTAAAGAACTGGAGTAACTTGGCTGGCCTAATTGGCGTGGGTGATAGGTTACGCCCCCTTTGGCTGAAAAAAAGACGTACCAAAAAAAAATCGTAACTAACTGAGTTATGCTGGTGCAAATTGATCGGGAAACTTTTTTTTTAAAACTTGAGCCCAAAAAAAGTGACCTGCGGCAAAAGGTGCAAATCACTGGGGAAAATTGAGCTCCTGGTCTGAACACTTGAGACGGTGTGTCGGGTCTTGTGAAATACCTATAGACCGGTACTTGGTCACTCACTAGCAGATGCCATGTGTTGACTGAAACCTAATTAATTACCACAGTGAATGTTGGATGCAGGATAGTTGAGGATATGAGAGCAGAAGAGGTTGAAGTGATTTTTAAGTTGTGAAGGATTTGATATGGGGACTAGGAAGATGCTATTTTCTTTAGTTGGGGTGGCAGTAAAAGAGGTCAAATTGAACATCCTTAGTGTGAAGTTAAGAGAAATGTCTTTTTATGCTGAGAGTCGTGAAAACATGAAATGCTTTGCCAGGAGTGGTTGAGGCTGCGACCCCTTTTCAAGTGAAGTGGAAAAACACTTAACAGATGATACAGGGCTATGGGGAAAGTTTGACAGTGGAATTGGTTTTGTATTGCTCTAGCAGAGCCAGATCTGATGTGCTGAATGGCCTTGTTCTGTGCTTTAAACTTCTGTGGTTCCAATATGTGTGGCCAGAATTGTTTTTAAATCAGCTTTGTATTAATATCCCATTTAATCTCTTGCATTGCATGATGACTCCTATTGAAGTTTCTTGTGCGTATTATACATTTTTTTTAAAAAAACACAACCTGCAGGTTTCTCAATTTAAAATTGGTTATTGATTCTACTCCACCCATTTGAGCTAAGCCTCTAAAAATGTAAATAATGGCTTTTGTCTTGAGGCTTTGTCAAATAATTTGGGATTAATAACTTTGACTTCGGTTCAAACTAGTAAAATGCAAATAAGACTGATATTGGAAGTTCTTCAGTGATCAATAAATGCAATAGACTTTCAGAAGTGGAGGTAAAAAATAAAACCCTAATCCATTTAAGCATTGACTTGTGGAGGGACTTTTGGGATCTGTCTGAATGCCTGGGCCAAATGGCCACCCTCCTCCATAACCTTGATCGGTTTGTTTTTAGTCCCAGCCAACTTGGTGTTAGTGGTTTTAAAGATATTTTAAAGTTGGATCAACAATACAGCGCATATGTGTTGTGGTTTTTTAAAAATTGCTTTGGCATCTAAAGGAAGTATGCAGCATTAAATCTCCTTGGTTGCTGCTGCAACACTCTAGTATCTTGAGGGAATCCCAATCCAATACTTGAATTCCTTTTGCCAACATTCCATAACACAGCTGGTTTTGAGCTGCTACATTTCAGCTCGTTCTAAATGTTGTCCAAACTCTGATCTGAATTTGGATCTTGTCCCTTTTCTGCGCGTGCATAACATCCAGAAACCCCTGAAGTGAAGTTGCAGCCTTGATGTGCTCAATATTAAGTAGGACTAAGTAATGGAAAATAGCAACTGTTTAAGTTGGGCCATGGTAACCCAATGAGTCCCGTGAACTGTGTTGTTTGTGCTTTGATCAGGAATATTTGCTGAGACTCTTGACCACGGGGAGCAGTTGGATAAACTATCCAAGGCACTTTGCTACTTCGGTTCAAGGCAAAATGTACAGATGTAAAATCACTTCCCTCCTTGTTCCCCACAAAGAAAAGAAAAAAATAACACTGCAGAAAGTGAAGCAAAATAATTTTTGTTACAAATAGCTGGCCAACACAAGGCCATGATTGTTGAGGCAACTTGTGTTGAACGTAGGAATTGAGATGAAATAAAGTCCATGGTCCATCTACACTGCCTGCTACTAGTGCCATGGGATCTTGTCCTACAACCATAATGGGGTTGTTGACTAATCATTGCTATCATTATCTATAAATGAATCTACACCTGAGGCGTTGGTGGTTTCTCCTAAGCATGCTACACTTGTGTCAACTTGCTTGTATACTGGTCCCAAAATGCACCCCCCCCCCCCCCCCCCCCCCCAAAGACTGGTAACATTTTTCCAGGCTGGTGACGATCCCCATGCCACCAGCATATCTGTTGCCAAATATTTGCACTATCTCTATTTTGTCTGAACTCTTGTCTCCCCCCCCCCCCCCCCCCTCTCACTGATCACAGCTTTTTAAAAAAAAAAAGTTTAGGTGGTTCTTGTCGCTTGACAACGCAATAACCTTGTATTGTGCTGCTGTTTATCCAGAGTGACTACTATAATCGGCAGATTTGTCTGCATTGATCTCACTGAAAAGAATTTACGAATTTGATTGGAAAAACAAGCTTAAAACCTAAAAATTTGCCTTGGTGACAAGTGTTTAATTAAAATCCCTGCTTGCATGCAGAAATATTTGAAGACCTTTCATGTGGGGAGGTGAATAAAGACCAACAAATCACACCACACTGCATTACACTATTTAAAAGAAGAAGCCTTGCTTCTGATGCACAAGGCCAGAGCAAAAGTAGGTTCTCCGTTTGTGACTAGTGTCTCATGGGGTTTTTATGTGCCCTACTTTTAGGAGGACTGAGCATTAACTTTTTTGTTTTCATAAATTTGTTTTAATGCTAATGAAATCTCTTGTCTTTTCTCTGCACCACCCACATTGACTGCTGGGGTATTCACCAAGTGAAATATAGCTTTCTGGTCCCTTCCATCTGTTTTTAATGGCTAGAAACAATTTTGTTTGATGCAAGGATGTTTGGGGGACTCCATGAACTGCTTCAAGAAAATGCATTGATCCAAATAGTCACAAATTCTGATTTGCTGTATTTGTTCCTTGCTAGACTTTTTTTTATATTTATATTGGAAAGTTAAGCTGATGACTGACCGCTTGTTTTTTTGAGTAGTCTCTTGATGTGCTGCAAACCGTGGCATCTGATCTTGTACTAAATCTAATTCTTGTCCAGTTCCCCACACCACCCATAAGTTGTATGCAGTAGAAGGGGGGAAAAAGTCAAATGATTGCATTGCAAGGAGTAGTCATCATAGGCAGTCACTCGGAATCGAGGGAGACTTGCTTCCACTCCTAAAGTGAGTCCTTTGGTGGCTGAACAGTCCAATACGAGGGCCACAGACCCTGTCACAGGTAGGACAGACATTTGTTGGGGGAAAGGGTGGGGGGTGGGACTGACTTGCTGCCCACTCCTTCCGCTGCCTGCGCCTGACCTCTTCTTGCGCGCGGCGTTGAGATTCGAAGAGCTCCACACCCTCCCGGATGCACTTCCTCGGTCTTTGGGCGGTCTTTGGCCAGGGACTCCCAGGTGTCAGTGGGGATGTTGCACTTTATCAGGGAGACTTTGAGGGTTTCCCTGTAACATTTCCTCTGCCCACCTTTGGCTCGTTTGCTGTGAAGGAGTTCCGAGTAGAGCGCTTGCTTTGGGAGTCTCGTGTCTGGCATGCGAACAATGTGGCCTGCCCAGCGGAGCTGATCAAGTGTGGTCAGTGCTTCAATGTTGGCCTGGTCAAGGACACTAATGTTGGTGCGCCTGTCCTCCCAGGGGATTTGTAGGATCTTGCGGAGACATCGTTGGTGATATATCTCCAGCGACTTGAAGTGTCTTCTGTACATCGTCCATGTGTCTGAGCCATACAGGAGGGTGGGTATTACTACAGCCCTGTAGACCATGATCTTGGTGGTAGATTTGAGGGCCTGGTCTTTGAACACTCTTTTCCTCAGACGGCCAAAGGCTGCACCTGGAGGCGGTGTTGAATTTCTGCATCCATGTCTGCCTTTGCGAGGCTCCCGAGGTATGGGAAGTGGTCCATGTTGTCGAGGGCTGTGCTGTGAATCTTGACTGGAGGGCAGTGCTGTGCGGTGAGGACAGGCTAGTGGAGGACCTTTGTCTTGCGGATGTTAAGCGTAAGGCTCATGCTTTCATGTGCCTCGGTGAATGCATTGACTATATCCTGGAGTTCCGCCTCAATGTGTGCAGATGCAGGCGTTGTCTGTGTACTGCAGCTCAACGACAGAGGTTGGGTGATCTTGGACCTGTCCTGGAGACTGAGTAGGTTAAACAGCTTCCCATTGGTTCTGTAGTTTAGTTCCACAGGGAGTAGTGATACAAATATCACGCTACATATTGTAACATTGCTCTGGAAAGCTTGTTTTATTGGTAATTATGGCCCCAAGTTTCCACATGATTTGCTCCTGATTTTTGGGAGCAACTGGTGTAGAACGGATTATCTTAGAAATCGGAATTCTCCACATTTATTTTTCTGCAGTTCTAGTCAGGTAGAACAGTTTCACTTTGAAACAGAATTTTTTTTCAAAAGGGGGTGTGTCCGGCCACTGACGCCTGATTTCAAAGTTTCCACAGTGAAAACGTACTCCAAACTAACTTAGAATGGAGTAAGTGAAGATTTTTGTACGCTTGAAAAAACCTTGTCTACACTTTAAAAAATCAGGCGCAGGTTACAAATTAGCCCTAGGGAACGAGGTTGGGGGAGAAGGGAAGTCATTAAATTCTTCAATCAATCCTTAGTTATACTTATACAAATATTATACAAATAAATCCAACCTGAATAAAAAATTTATAAGAAAAGATTAAATAAACCATGTTCCTACCTGTGTGAAAGTGCTTCAGGCAGGCCTTTCAGGCAGCGGTGTGGCGTCAGTGTCTCGACGGCAGCGGCCTTCGAGCTGAGCTGCGGTGCTTGAGGCAGGCCTTCATTCCCCGCGAAGATGCAGCACCCGGACAGACTTGAGGCCATTCGGCCATGGGATTGCAGCGGCGTCAGTGGCTGGCCGGGAGCCGAAGAATGAACACTGCACACGCAGCTGCAGATTTAAAATTCTTTAGGCCATTCGGCCACGCTTATGGGGCGGCGTCAGTGGCTCGAAGGCAGCCGAAGAATCAGGAGCGGACGTGAGGCCATTCGGCCATGGGATTTCAGTGGCTGGTCGGGAGCCGAAGAAAGAACAGCAGCAGCCTTCGAGCTGTGAGGGGGACTGACTGAGGCCATTTGGACAGGGAGAGCCACATCGACATCTTTATATTTAAATTTGCAGAATGGGTGCTGCATTGTCAACACCACATTATGCAATGGTTTGCTTCCTCATGCACGAAATTCTTTGTTCTTAGTGGACGTTGATCCATTGCAAAGTTGAATTGGCACTTTTATTTCTCCAAACACACAGTCCTTAATTTGCAGGCACTGGTTCTGCAAGTTTAGCAGTGAAAAGCTGAACTCACTGATTTCAGCAGGTGATTTATTCAGCAGTGCTGCTAAAAGCACTCCCTCACACACAGAAATATCAAGAAAATTAAAATACAAGCCTTTGCAGGGGTCCAAGAAACAAATCTTCACTTTTTCTGCAGTACTTTTAAAAATGGCCAAGTGCCAATGTTTACTTCAGACTGCGTGCACGCTCCAACGCACACGCGCAGGGTTGCCGGCACCAAGAAGCCTCATTTCAATTGTACCCGCCCCCTCCTACTTACAAAATCGGCGCGAGTGGTAGGCTCCGCCCCCTGTGCGCCGCACCAAGCAGACATCGAGCTCGAGAATACCGCACTTTTTTTCCGGTGCGAAAAACAGGCGCCCAGCTCTGAGGTGCGCCTTTTTCGCCGCGTGTGGAAACTTGGGGACCATACTCCTTTCTCCCTAGAATTCATGTTTTTTTTTTCTTGGAGCAACAGCTGAGGCAATGACATTTTGGCTGGGAGCAGGAGTGAAGAAGGGTCTTCTGTTAATGATGGATCTTTCCAATGGATTGGAACATTGCCCCTTGCAGTAGCTGACTTTCTAGATCTTCGGTAGAAATTGTGATTAAAATAATCTTTCAAGTCCTCCCTAAAATGTCAGTTTATTGGTTGGAATGCTGCAGTAGACATTGATTGGAAATCCAGTTGGTTAAAACTGGAGTTCTCTTCAAAATCCTGTATAGTAACTGGTTCTGAAATGTGGTATTTAATGGTCTAGTCCATGCTACTGTGCAACAAAATGTGTACTGTGGCTTGCTACTTGCTTGATCAGGATGGTTCTTATCCTAGAGCATAAATGTACTGACTGTAACCAGAAATAAATTGTGCTGTGAACAGATTCGTTATGGAGGAAATTAAGCTGATGCAATGAGGGGCCTTTCTTTCTGTGGCATGAATCTAGGTTCACATTGGATGAAAGTATCACCTCTGGTTATGAGGGAAATATTGCCATTTTTGTATACATGACACTTGTGCCTAACGCTGTATTAGATTTTAGTCTCCAACTGCTTCTTGCTAACCTCCCTACCAGCAGAACACAGGACTTGAAATGTGCTTCTGATTAAAATCCAATGCAGGTGAGGAAGAAAGTTGCAAACTGCATCAGGCTGCACTGTTACACAATCTGGGACTTCGGCAAGTATGTATCAAGCTGCTCAAAGACCATTGGAATGGCCACTTGAGCACACAATCTAGGCTGACACCCCCAAGGCAGTGCTGAAGGAGCTTTGCACAGTCAGAGGCGCTGTCTTTTGAATGGGATGTTCAACTGAGTCCCTCGGTTGGACATAACCTCCCATGGCACTATTGGAAGAGCAGGGAGTTCTTCCTGGTGACCTAGCCAAAATCGGTCCCTCAAACCCTAACCAAAATCGGTCCCTCAACCAACATCACCAAAACCCATTTATCTTATTGCTGTTTGTGGGAGCTTGCTGTGAGAGAATGTGTGCTGCATTTCCAACATTACCACATTGAATACACTTCAAGTGCTTAATTGGCTGTAAAAACCCTTTGAGATGTCCAGAGATCATGAAAGGTGCTACATAAATGCAACTTTTCTTTCTTTCAATGCCAGACTTTGTAGAGGAACTGTATCGAAGGCTTTACTGAAATAAGTACAGGGTGTACTGCATTCACTGCCTTACCCCTGGCACCCTCTTAGAAAATCAATAAGTTAGATTGGCAAAACCTCTCCTTGAATCCGTATTGGCTATCTTTGATTTTTATGTCCATCAAGATGCTCCAAGGTTTCCATAAACTTGTTCCATAATGAATGGCAAATTTGCTGGTATATAGTTTCCTGGGTCAGTTTGTTCTGTTAACTTTTTAATATCTGCCTTTCTCCAATCCCAGGCATCGCTCTCGTATTCAGGGATTTCTGGAAGATTTGTGCCAGAGTTCCTGGAGTTTCCTTCCATAGAGCCTCCCCAGCATACTCCTTTGTTCCTCGGGTTTAATAATATTGATGTATGACAGCCCAGAAAATGTACTGTTTTGTGGGGGGGGGGGGAAAGTCAGCTGGTGATATCTTGCTTCGCCCTCTTCTAATAACTGATGTTATAAGTTGGACTTATTAAGCTCTTGTCTTTTTTCACTTGTGTTTTGCAGGGCAGATAAATGAATTGGTAGCCCTGATCCCATATAGTGACCAGAGGCTGCAGCCACAAAGAACGTAAGTCTTGGGAGGACTATATGGAACTCTTGATGTGACTGGACCATGAATTGGTCACGTCTCGAACACTAAATAGATTGGAATTAACGAGCTTTAATTTATCACCACCTATTCCAGTAGTGTATAAGCTGCAATAGTTACTACTTCACTCTATATCTTGTATTGTATTATACAGCTCCGAATGATATCTGCAATCATGAACTACTTTTGGAAAACTAAACTTGTAATTGTATTTCTGGACTTGCTTTCACTGCTCCAGGTAAATGTATTTTGTACATTTCCTATGCCGCCATTACATTTTCTGAGATTCCAGTGACTATGCTGTCTGAGGTAGTTGAACTGTGCTTTCTCTCCACACCCAAGTAATAGCAACACTGTACAATGATCAAGTCAGCTGGGGACACACTAGAAACTACATGCTAAAGTCCTATTCAAAGCTTTAAAGGATTTTTTAAATGGAAATGTAGCTACTTGCATGGCTCGGCACTGTGATACTTGATGATAGATGACTTGGTTACTTGCACTTGTCCTATGCTGACTGCTATAGTGTCTTAGTAATTCATTGTGTTGAATACATGCTTCATGTGACCCTGGTTAATACAGTTCCATGATTGGCCAGCAGTACGTATGAATGACTAATGGTAGCATTCAACAGTAACAAACTTCCTTTTTTTTAAATAGTCCTGTAATGTAGAATAATGTTCCAAGGTGTTTTAAGAGTCAAAATGCCCATTGAGCACTAGAAGTTATGGCTGAATAGGTAGGTTTTTGAGGAGGATTTAAAGGTAGGGGAGGGAGCAGGCAGAGTTTTCTTTTGGGTGGGGAGCACAAGCAGCAGAGTTGTTCGGTTGCCAATAGTGGAATGATGGCTGGGGAGTGGCATTGCAAAGGAGGCTGGACCTGGAGGAATGAAGAGCTTGTGATGCAGCATGTGGCAGCAGGAGTTGAGGCTAGAAGGTGGGTATTTTGGGGCAGTTAGTATATTTTGGAGGGTACTGAAATAAGTAGTCTGAAGGTTTAAGTGCAGATTGGGGTTTAGCTGCATGGGGTTTGGAAGCCATGTCAGAAGGACCATTTTTGACTAGACATGGTTTGAAGAACAGGAGGTTGGTGAATTTGAAGGCCTGAATGTAGCAGTTTTTGAGGAGCAGGATGACTATATGCTTTTATTTTGAGGGAGCCATTTATGATGGTGTGGGAAGGGGATTGATGAGCAAGAGGTGGGTCTTGTGAAAGATTTGAGCTTGGAGAAGGGGAACACTTGTGATTGGGTAGCAGCTGGGAAGAGATTGTTTTGGGTAGGAGGATGTGGTGGTAGTAACTGAAGCCACTTGGATGATCATCTTGGAGAGCAATAAAGTTACTCACTGGTGTTGGTGAGGAAAGGGTTTGGCAGAGGTGGTTCTTCATTGGGAAGGATAATGAAACATTTTGATGAATGAGGAGTAGCTAATGAGATGGATTTGTGCTCTTGATGGTTGATCAGAGGCTGGGACACATTTGAATGTTAAGAGAAAACTTGCATTTATATGAGGCTGTTCTAGTGGTTCAAGTCTGTTTGGCCAGTGGTCTGAGGTTTATTTTGTCTGGAATTTTCCGGGAACTAGAAGAGTGTGGTTTAAGTGGCTCCTGGTCCTCCAAGTAGTTCTCCTGAGGTGTATCCATAAATGCAATAAACAGATCAAATTTAGATAATGGTTTACCTCTCATATTTTAAAGGAATAAAGTAACTTGGATGCTGCAGGAAGAAGGCTAGCTTAAATTGCATCTTCCAGATTTAGTAAATAGAATTTACCATCTGCATATGATGCCTATTATCTCACTCTACCCAAAAACTGATGGCATCACTTATGTAGCTGACCAGTGGTGCTAAACTTAAGCTTGTAGCTAATGCTGGGGGGAGAGAAAGTGGATTTAAATCTCCATTCTGGGACTTTAATTTGTTTTTGAGCAGAGTGCTATGTAAAGGAAACTTTTTTAAACTTTCTTGCATAAACAGTGTTGTCTTTTATTTCAGGAAATTGTATGTCTTCTTATCCATATTCCTGTGCCTGTTCATATCTGGACTGGTTGTCTTCTTCTTGTTCCCTCGGTCAGTGGTTGTGAACGATGATGGGATCAGAGTGGTTATAGTGAAGTTTGACACCAATAACTCTCGAGTCTTCATTGACATGACGGTAATAAGCTTATATTAAGTGTTTCGATACATTAGTATTGGAAGTGTTTTCAGTTATTCCATTTTGAGCCATATCTCTGCCCTTTCCACAAATCCTTTTTATCTCTGATCTAATTCCCCTCAAAATGATATTGTCTGCACTCAATAGATTATGACCAAGACCTAGCAATTTATGTGGTCTGTTGCTGCCCCCTTAATTTAGTTTGGGGCCTGAGTCTGGCTTCTGTGGTTGGGGTTGGCCTCTAGGTTAATTAAATTAAATTATTGGTAATCTCTTTTCAATGGGTCTGCCCTCTTGATCATGTGGGGAGGTGTAATTTTTTTAAAACTCCCATTCAGGACTCTTGTCTTTTGTCAGTATTTAGATTTCATTTTCATGCATCTTCTTCTGTGAAGTGTTCAGACAAATCTGCAATTTGATGTACTTGAGGTCCCCAAAATAGGTCAATAACTCAATGGAGTAAGGGAAGGGGCAACTATACAAACCCTACAGGGAAAATGGGGGTGGGGTAGATATTTGGGAGGTGCATATGACACGCACATTCTTCCAGTATCGCACTTGCATTTATATAGCACCTTTTCACATCTTCAGGATATCCCAAAACATTTCAGTGGAGGAATTACTTTTGAAGTGTAGTCACTGTTGTAATGTAGTGAAATATGGCAGTCAATTTGTGCACTGCAAGATCTCCAGATAATCTGTACATCACTGCAAATTTAACTGCTAGTTACGGGGCCTAATGCATCCCCTCAGTTGCAAAATCATGGTTCGATCAGTGAGCTGCCTGTGGAGATGCAGCAAGTGCCAGCAGCTTGCATTGATGATTGAAATGGGTGCCCAATTTTGTGCTGGCCTGGGAGGCCTGTTGGTATGCCACTGGTTAAGGGCCATTTCTATCCCAAATACTTTTTTTTTTAAACCATAATGTACAAATCATGGATAGGTTGACTGGTTGTCCTTTGACCAGGAGACCTGAAATGTGTGTCTGGTAAGCTCCTGAGCTAGTTAAAATCAGTGCAACTTGTGATTGGAGTGTGAGAGCTCATTCAAATGTGAAATACTCCAATCCCTTCTTCATCCCTATCCTCATTTTTTTGCAAAATGGTCTGTTGAAAGGAAGGCCCATTGATCTGCCCTGGGGGCTTTTTTTGTTTCGTCTAGTTGCAGTGGGGTAACTAATAGTTCTATTTGTGGTGATGTACAACAGTGTGGAGCTGGGGCAAGTGTTGTAAGATATGGATATACCTAAATCAAACTTTGATACTCTGCAATCAAAGTAGTTCTAAAATCACAAAGTTATGTTAAATCTGTACTTGTGTCTTGTACAAAGCATTAATTTTGCTGTGTATATAAAAAAAAAAAAACGCTCCATTTTATGTAACCTGTTTTAACTTGTTGGCAGTTGTCTGGGTAACTAGACTGCAAATAGTTTTTTCAATGTTCAAATGGTTTTGTCCTATGCCAATACTGTCTGGCTTATTACTAATCCATGTAGCCAAATTGCATGTTTGATCTGCTTACAGATGACACTATGGGCCCAAGTTTCCACATGATTCGCGCCTGATTTTTAGGAGCAACTGGTGGAGAACGGACTATTTTAGAAATTGCAATTCTCTACTTTTTTTTCTGCAGTTCTAGTCCGGTAGAACAGTTCTAGTTTAGAACAGAATTTTTTCTTCAAAAGGGGGCGTGTCTGGCCACTGACGCCTGATTTGAAAGTTTCCACAGTGAAATGGTACTCCAAACTAAAGTAGAATGGAGCCAGTGAAGATTTTTGTAGAACTGAAAAAACCTGTTCTACACATTAAAAAAAAAAATCAGGCGCAGGTTACAAATTAGGTGTCCAGAACGAGGTGGGGGGGGGGGGGGGGGGAGAAACTCATTAAATTCGACAATAAATCCTTATTTATACTTCTACAAATAAATCCAACCTGAATAAACGAGAGAGAGAGAGAGCATTCGGCCAGAGCTAGGGGCTGCGTGCTTCGGGCCCCTCCCACACAGTTCGGTGCCTGGAGCTACTGCACTTGCGTGCCGACTGTAGCGCGCATGTGCAGAGGTCCCGGCACTGTTTTCAGCGCAGGGACCTGGCTCCGCCCCCCCCCCCCCCCCCCCCCCCACAGCTCGTGCTGACTGCGCCGAGTGCCACAGGACCTGTAAGTAGGTGGAGAATACAGAGGATTTTTTTAGGCGTGAAAAACGGGTGCCCGTTTTTTTCTTGTGGAAACTTGGGCCCAATGTCACTGCTTTAGAGCTGCCTTTTCCTGATGTGCACAGTATATAATTGGCAGTGCAAAACTTGAAGTTATTTGGAGAAATGCATTACTACTTTCTACCACACCAAAAAAAATCTAAAGCTACTTTTCCATAGACCAGCCAACATTAAAGAGATGATTAATAGTCACATTGCTTATGACTATCCAAGATTCTGGCTAAGTTTGCATATGATTGAACCTCAGGGCTGGGAAGCAAATCTAGGCAGTTTGACCCTTTATTTATTTCAGTGGTTTCCATCAAAGCAAAATCCTTTTTTATATAAAAAGGACAGCATAACTTTGATCAGATATTGGCATCCTTCCAGTTCCAAGATGGCCATCCCGGTGGCTGAATGTAGAAAGAACAAGCCTACTTCTAGCACCTTTTTCATATCCTTGATGTCCCAAAGTCCTTCACAGCCAATGGAATATTTTTGAAGTGTTTTCCAGACTCCACATAGCCGCCAGTTTACACCTGGCAAGATCCTTCAAGCAGCAAATGACCAGTTGATTTTTGTTTTAGGTGCTCTTTCTTTCACCTGGGGCCTCTTTTTTTTTTTTTTTTTTTTTTAAACTGCCGGGAGAGGGAACCCCCCACCCCACCCCACCGCCAGGGCCATATTTGAATTGATGCATGACCATCTCCCTTCTGAAGTGATATCAGTGGTGGGACACTGGGGACCTTCCTGTGCTGACCAAGTCACAAGCTTTCATCCCAGGTGGTGGTGGATCTGTGAGCAATAGAATTAATTTCCATGTCGCATTCAGCAAACCGATTCCAGTTTGAGATTGTTGACTTTTTTTTAAAGGGAGGAAGGTACACTGACGTTCCACCTTTCCTCGCCTCTCATGGTGCTGTGGTCTTGATCACTCTGCTAATTGCTAGTAAAAAGTGCAGAAACCCAAGTTCTATGCTGTATAGCTGGAACTGTGACCAGGTAGCCTCTACAGTGCAAAAAAACAATTTTGCCATTTTTTTGATACTGTCCAATCTGAATATTTAACCATTGCCAGGAATGTTCTCTTGGTTTGATATGAAACCAGTGTTTCTTGTATTTCAGAGCACCCTCAACATTAGCAATTTGAATTTTTATACGGTTTCTGTGGATACACTCACCTGCCAGGTCCAGTACATGAAAACTGTGATTGGAACGAAGCAGCTGAATAATGTTTCTGTTATACCACCTCTAAGTGAAAAACAGGTAACCACTTTGACTGCACACTACTTTTTTTTTTCTGCCTTACTCCTGTCTCTCTCTCCCTTCCCCTCTTCTCGATTGGCCCCCCCCAAACTTTGATTCTGGGTAAGTTCCTTGCTGAGTGTTCCAGATAGGCAGTGCTACATCTGGTTTCTGACTTCAAGATCATAAAGCCTCTGGCCCTATGCTAGTATGTAAATTCACTTTCTTGCTCTGCTAAGTTTCTTGGCTCTTGTGCCCTGCCTCCCATTGACTAGAACACAGGCATAGAAATGTGGTGGTGCTGTGCCAGTTTCGGGCTAAATGAGTGCCTAGGCCCGCAATCTGCTTTGATTCGCCATTCTGCTGGAATTTCTTAGGACCTGCCTGAAGTTGGTTCCCTCTTTTGAGATTATTCTCTCATTTCAGACAAGTCAGGACTTCAGCTATGTTGTTGACTCTTGCATTGTGCAACTTAAACAGCCATGGCAATTGGTGACCATGGACTGTGGATAACTAAATGGCTGAGTGCATATACACTGCTTACCATCTTGAACCTGGGACAAGTTAAGGGTCATTCCAGGGAATCTCATTGGGTTCCAATTGATACTATAGGCTTCTGCCTCGATGTGTTCACAGCATCCTTGTAGCTAGGAAAGAAGACTTCATCTGGTCACTCTAGATTAGATTTGAAGCCTAGCATCAGAAGTGAAAATGGTAACTTCATTCAACTTTTTACATCAGGGTTGTATTGTTAATGACTGTCTGTCTTATATCTGTGAACCTAATTTTGCAGGTGAACTACACTGTTCGAATGGAATTTAGTGGACCCCTAACATATGTATAGTAAGTACAATTTTTTTGTTTGCCCTGAATGCCAGCAGCATTCTTTCTCTACAAATGGTGTGCTAATCATGACTCGCTCAATAAATCTACTACCATTGAATTATTTTAGGGACCAACCAAATGCCTGCTCTATGATCACACTAAAAGAACTGTTCGTCGCTCTAGTTTGAAAGGAATTTTATTTGCATATTGAAATAAACGTGCAATGTAACCAGGCAACAGGGCACTATAGTTAAAATTGTCAAATAGAATCAGATGTGTTTTAAAAGCTGTTTATAACTCCGAAGCAGACCCCTCATTGTCAAAAGGAAGAAAAGATGAGAATTGTTCTGCATAGCAGTAAATGCAATCTTTCTAACTCAATGTAATTAAATTCTAATTTGTTTCCTGGCTTGTGTGCATGTTAGAAATGTGAACTTCTGATATAATGCTTAAAAACTATGGGCTAAACTTTCCTTTCATTTTCGGCGGCTTCTCGGCGGTACAGCTGTTTTTCTGCCCGGCGAAAGTTTCCTCTTTTTTTTGTTCCAATGGTATTACCCAAATCTGAAAACTCCCACTGGGACCAAACTGCTGACTTGTACCGCTGAGAAAATCGGCAGGGTGTAAGTTTTGTCTCAACGGAAGCCCGTCCAGATCACCGAGGGAACCGCCCTGTGAAAGCTCCTTAAACAGGGCAGTAGGTGAGTACTCTGCAAAGAAAGGTAAGTTTAAAGGTTCGTTTTTTCAAAAAACGTCGATTAGGTGTAAAAAGTGTCTTGGAATGGTTTTTAAAAAAAAAAATTCCCCTCCCTAGGCCTCGGACTAAAATTTTTTTTTTAAATGCCCATTTTACTTCGTTTCCCTTTAACCACTGAGAATAATGCAAGATCCATTTTCTTGCCTGGCGATTAGTTTTAACTTGAGTGGAAACTTTTGCCAGCGTTACTTACCAAATGTTAGCTTTTTTTTTCTGGGTTGGCAATCGGGTGTTGGGCTCTTGGCAAAGTCTAGGCCTTTGAAGTGTCTACATGTTGACTGACAAGGGGCTAGAATTTCCTATGGCTTACCGCCTGGTTTCTGAGCATGTGGCTGATAATCAGGTGAGCGGAAAATTCCTTACCTGAGGTATGCCGGCAGTTTCAAAGTCCTGCTGGGGAGCGGACCGCTGGAATGCACTGTCCAGATTGCCCTGGCATGATATTTGGCTGAGTGGTGACCTGTAGGTATTTATATTTATATTTAATTAATAAAAAAATTAAACTCTAAGGATCAGCAGAGCTGGGCAGTAGGCAAGTAGGTCTGCAAGAAAAAGGTAATTGTTTTTTTTTAATGAATTATTTTCAAAATCTGATTTAATTTAAGTGTCTTGGGAATGTTTTTGGTGGATTTTTAAGTTGGGTTTTTTGAAAAATTGTATTTTTTTGGTGTTGGGCCCATTCTATAGCCTCGGTAAATTTTTATAGATTTTTCTTTAGACACCACCCAATCTATCCTAAATTGCACTTTTTAGCCCAGATTGTGGGTGTAAGGCCCATTTTTTTCGCTGGGCGAATTTTCAAAAAAAATGTTGACGTTTTTACTGCTGATGATAAATCCCAGCCTTAATGTTTTATTGGGTGCTGGTGGGCTTTGGGCAAATTCTAGCCCAAGGTTTACTGTGAGCTGGAGGTAATTGGCCAATGGCTGCAGATGCATGACGAAAACTACACATGCAGTAGCTGACACTTTTTTTTTTTCTCTGCTCCTTTTTTATTCCTTAAAATCAACTTTTTGGAAATGTTCAAGTAAAATGGAGAACTGACTAGGATATTTTAAATGGTTGGTTTTCCTTGATCACATACAACTGGTTTACTCTGTCTGTCTAATAAGCAATGATTAAAAGAGAAACTGCACTTAAAGGGCCCAAGTTTCTACAAGAAAAAAAACAGGCGCCCCTCCGACCTGGACGCCCGTTTTTCGCGCCTAAAAAATCCTCGGTATTCTCCACCTACTTACAGATCCTCTGGCCCTCGGCGCAGCACGAGCTGTGGGGGGGCGGAGCCAGGTCCCTGCGCTGAAAACAGTGCCGGGACGTCTGCACATGCGCGCTACAGTGGGCACGCAAGTGCAATAGCTCCAGGCGCCGAACTGTGTGGGAGGGGCCCGAAGCACGCAGCCCCTAGCCCTGGCCCAATGGCCTCACTGGGGCTGCGTGAATGAGGCTCCTCCCACGGCCAGCTCCTGCTCCCCGCCCGACCAGACCCGACACTCTCTCCCCGCCGACCCGACCCGACACCCGCTCCGACCAGAAACCCGCTCCCCCCGACACCGACACCCTCCTCTACCCCCCCGCCCCGTCCCGACACCCGCTCCCCTCCCCCCCCCTCGACCGACACCCGCTCCCCTCCCCCCGCACCGACCCGACACCCGCTCCCCCCGACACCGACACCCTCCCCTACCCCCCCGCCCCGTCCCGACACCCGCTCCCCTCCCCCCGCCTCGACCCGACACCCGCTCCCCTCCCCCGCCCCGACCCGAGACCTGCTTGCCCCCCCCCCGACTGACCCGACCCGCGCTCCTGTTCCCCGACCCGATGCCTCTCGCGCTCTTCCCCCCCCCCCCCTCTCTCTCTCGCTCTCCCCCCCCCCCCTCTCTCGCTCCCCCCCCCTCTCTCGCTCCCCCCCCCTCTCTCGCTCCCCCCCCCCTCTCTCGCTCTCCCCCCCCCCCCCTCTCTCGCTCTCCCCCCCCCCTCTCTCGCTCTCCCCCCCCCTCTCTCGCTCTCCCCCCCCCCCTCTCTCGCTCTCCCCCCCCCCCCCTCTCTTGCTCTCCCCCCCCCTCTCTCGCTCTCCCCCCCCCCTCTCTCGCTCTCCCCCCCCCCTCTCGCTCTGCCCCCCCTCTCTCGCTCTCCCCCCCCCCCTCTCTCGCTCTCCCCCCCCCTCTCTCGCTCTCCC
>NW_027252973.1:0-19144 GCF_044704955.1 Pristiophorus japonicus | reverse complement strand
CTCTCTCCCTCACTCAGTCTCTCTCTCTACCTCACTCAGTCTCTCTCTCTCTCCCTCACAGTCTCTCTCTCTCTCTCCCTCACTCAGTCTCTCTCTCTCTCTCCCTCACTCAGTCTCTCTCTCTCTCTCCCTCACTCAGTCTCTCTCTCTCTCTCCCTCACTCAGTCTCTCTCTCTCTCCCTCACTCAGTCTCTCTCTCTCTCCCTCACTCAGTCTCTCTCTCTCTCCCTCACTCAGTCTCTCTCTCTCTCTCTCTCACTCAGTCTCTCTCTCTCGTGCACTCAATCACTCTATAGGAAGATAGGAACAGGGGTAGGCCATTGAGCCCCTCGAGCCCGCTCCGCCATTGAAAGAGATCATGGCTCATCTGCAACCTAACTCCATGGGCTCAAAATTGGCCCCACCCCCATTTTCCGGCACACTCACCACAGATGCGCCGCTATTCTGCATTGAAAAGTGCTCCGAAAAGAATTGGTCGCTGTGCGGCCTCTCCCAGGTCTTCGGGCAGCGTGGCCAGTCGAGTCGGGGTCAGAGCCAGTGTCCCGCGCTGAAAACAGTGCCGGGACGTCTGCACATGCACGTTGGAGTGTGCGCGCATGTGCAGTAGCTCCTGCCCCCAACCTCTCGGTGTGCATGCTGCAGCGTGGGACCCCATCATCATCACCGTCATCACATGCTGCTGGTGCGTCCCGCCCCTATCCCAGGCCGTGTGGCCTACCGCACAGGCCAGCCCACTGCCTTCCCGGGCTGATGATGAAGGTAGGGTAGGACTTACTTACTTCTATTTTTTATTTGGATATTTTTTTTAAATTATGTAAGTATGTTTTGTCTCTTGTGAATAGTGGTGACCATTTGTCAAGCCTATTCACCTGGTGCTATTGTGAAAGAAGAACATAAGTGACGGAGGAACACTGAGAGAATATCTTATTTATTGAAGTAGACTTTATTTAGATAATATGGGCTCAATTTTGGCCCAGTTTTTGGCCCAGTATAATCATTGCAAACAAATAGTTGTTTAAATTAGTTGTGAGATTAGGGCAATTTAATTCAGCTATCTTTTACTTCTTTTATTTTTGTAGTTTAAGCTTCCATGAATGCTTCTGTTGTATAGTAAATTAACTTTGCGAAGTTTGTCATATGATGTCCTGTACAGCTGTTTGATCCTAGTCACATTCTTTAGTTAAGTCATTAAGTTCTGCTGGCCTCCGATGTATCTACCTGCGCTGATTTCTTAACTCTCCGCAAGCGTTTTCACAAGTGGCCACATACGCTGGCCTAAGTTAGTTTGGAGTAACTAATAGCTGGCCAAAGTGGCCTAAATGGCCAAAACAGGCATAGGTGGCTAGTAATGCCTCCTTTTGAAAAAAAAACGAAACTTAAAAAAATCCTAACTAACTCACTTACACTGGCGCAAATTGAATGTGCAAAATGTGGATTTTTAAGATAGTCCAGAAAAATCAAGTTGCTCCAAAAAAACGGAGCAACTCCTGGGCAATTTTGAGCCTTTGGCCCATATCCCTCAATACCTTTGGTTAACAAAAAGCTATCAACCTCCGATCGACCATCAATTGCCGTTTGAGGAAGAGAGTTCCAAACTTCTATCACCCTTTGTGCACAGAAGTGTTTCCTAATTTCACTCCTGAAAAGTTTGGGTCTAATTTTTAGACTGCGCCCCTAGTCCGAGACTCCCCAACCAATGGAAATTGTGGGGGAGAAATTCGGGTCGTTTATTTTTCCAATCTAAAGGAACGGCTCCTGAATTGAGAGAACTTTGGACGATTAGTTAGGGCCTCTGCAATGTACTCACCTAGTTCCTTTAAACCCCTGGGCTGGAGAGCATCTGGTCCTGGGGATTTGTCACTCTTTAGTGCTGTTATTTGCTTCATTATTGTTATTTTACTTACATTAATTTTATTGAGTCCCTGTCTCTGATTTAGTTTCCTTGGGATTTCTGGCATGCTATCCTCTTCCTCTGCTGTAAATACTGATGCAAAGTCATTATTCAACATATCTGCCATTTCCTTATTATTGATAATATCACCGCTTCCAGTTTTTTCCTAATATAATTGTAAAACAAAGTGTTGATGTTGATATTCCTTGCAAGTTTCCTTTTATACTCCCTTTTTGTAGCTCTGTTTTGTGACCCTTTGATGGTCTTTGTAACTTTCCTATTCGCAGGATCTGCTTTTTTTTGCATCTTTGAATGCTTTCTCTCTAAGGATTCACAGAAAGTTAACATTCAGGTACAGCAAGCAATTAGGGAAGCAAATGCTATGTTAGCTTTTACTACAAAAGGATTGGAGTATAAAGAAGTCAGACCACACCCGGAGTATTGTGTCCAGTTTGGGTCTCTTGGCCAAGGATATACTCGAGTGGTCTCTGGGATATAGTCGAGTGAGTGCAACGAAGGTTCATCAGACTGATTCCTGGAATGGGGGGATTGTCCTATGAGGAGAGATTGAGTAGACTCGGACGATATTCTCCAGAGTTTAGAAGAATGGGAAGTGATCTGATTGAAACATACAACATTCTTACAGGGCTTGACCGGGTAGATGCAGGGAGGGTGTTTCCCCCGGGCTGGGGAGTCTAGAACCAGGGGTCACAGTCTCAGGATAAGGGGTTGGCCATTTAGGACTGAGATGAGGGGGAATTTCTTCACTCAGAGGATGATGAATCTTTTGAATTCTCTGCCCCAGAGGGCTGTGGATGCTGAGTCGTTGAGTAAATTCAAAGCACAGATCAATAGATTTTTGGATACTAAGGGAGCCAAGGGATACGGGGATAGTGCGGGAAGTTGGAGTTGAGGTAGAAGATCAGCCACGATATTACTGAATGGCGGAGCAGGCTCAAGGGACCGAATGGCCAACTCCTGCTCCTATTTGTTATGTTCTATCAGCGGACTGAGGCTCTGGTCATTCCACCTGAACAAGGGCAGCCGAGTGGGGAAATGGAAGGGAAAATGTGTGCTCACCAAGTCTACACCTCCAGATTGATCCGATGAACATATGGCGCCAAATGATGCCAAACCTGCAGTGCCACCTGTAAAAATGCCACCGCTGCAAAAAAGAGAGATGAACATTAAGGGAGAAGAATGTGCTAGAATCAAAGGATAGCTGACAAACTCCCATGGAGGGAAAAAACAACAAATCTTATAAAGAACACTCAATCACCTCCACTTTCTCTGTGACCCATCTCTGAAACACCATGGAATTGACTCCGGATCCCATGAAGTCTCATGGCATCAGGTCAGACAAAGGGAAGGACACCTCCTGCTGATTCCCACCTCCCGCCCTCCCTCAGCTGATCAATCAGTACTGCTCCAGGTTCAACACCACTTGGAAGAAGCACTGAGAGTAGCAAGGGCACAGAATGTACTCTGGGTGAGGGGCTTCAATGTCCAGCACCAAGAGGAGCTCGGTAGCACCACTACTGACCAAGCTGGCTGAGTCCTGAAGGACATAGCTGCCAGACTGGGCCTGCGGCAGGTGATGAGAGAACCAACACCAGGGAAAACCTACTTCACCTCATCCTCACCAATCTACCTGTCACAGATGTATCTGTCCATGACAGCACTGGTAGCAGTGACCACTGCACAGTCCTTGTGGAGACGAGGTTCGGGCCGTGCATTCCAGATCCTAACCACTCGCTGCGTAAAACAGCTTTCCTCACGTCACCTTTGGTTCTTCTGCCAATCGCCTTAAATCTGTGTCCTCTGATTCTCGACCTTTCCATCAAAAGGAACAGTTTCTCTCTATCTGCTCTGTCTAGACACCTCATAATTTTGAACACCTCTTATCAAATCTCTTCTCAGCCTTTTCTGCTCTAAGGAGAATGACCTCAGCTTCTCCAGTCTATCGCCAACTTCTGTCTGAGGCTAATCCAGACTGTTCGAAACCTTGGTGTTACATTTGACCGTGAAATGAGCTTCCGACCACATATCCGCAGCATAACTAAGACCGCCTTTTTCCACCTCCGTAACATCGCCTCGTCTCATCTGCTGCTGAATCCCTCATCTATGCCTTTGTTACCTCTAGACTTGACTATACCAACATGCTCCTGGCTGGCCTCCCACATTCTACCCTACGTAAACTAGAGGTGATCCAAAGCTCGGCTGTCCATGTCCTAACTCGCACCAAGTCCCACTCACCCATCACCCCTGTGCTTGCTGTCCGTGTCCTAACTCGCACCAAGTCCCACTCACCCATCACCCCCTGTGCTGGCTGTCCGTGTCCTAACTCGCACCAAGTCCCACTCACCCATCACCCCTGTGCTCGCTGTCCGTGTCCTAACTCGCACCAAGTCCCACTCACCCATCACCCCCTGTGCTCGCTGACCTACATTGGCTCCCGGTTAAGCAACATCTCAATTTCAAAATTCTCATCTTTATTTTCAAATCCCTCCATGGCCTCGCCCCTCCCTATCTCTGTAATCTCCTCCAGCCCCACAGCCCCCCCGAGATGTCTGCACTCCTCTAATTCTGCCCTCCTGACCATCCCTGATTATAATCGCTCCACCATCGGTGGCCGTGCCTTCTGTTGCCTGGGCCCCAAGCTCTGGAACTCCCTCCCTAAACCTCTCCATCTCTCTACCTCTCTTTCCTCCTTCAAGACATTATTTAAAACATACCTCTTTGATCAAGTTTTGCTCACCTGCGCTAATTGCTACTTACGCAGCTCAGTATCAAATGTTTAAAATCCCATAAAACTCCTGTGAAGAACCTTGGGATGTTTCACTACGTTAAAAGCGCTATAGAAATACAAATTGTTGTTATTGTTGTTGTTATCCACATCATTGAAGTCCCTCATCCCTGGAACCATTCTCATAAATCTTTTCTGCTCCCTCTCTAAGGCCTTCACATCCTTCCTGAAGCCAGGGGCCCGAATTGGACACACTGCTCCAGTTGAGGCCGAACCAGTGTTTTATGCAGGTTCATCATAACTTCCTTCCTTTGTACTCTAAGCCTCTATTTATGAAGCCCAGGATCCCGTAGGCTTTTTTAACCACTTTCTTAAACTGCTCCGGCTTCCTTCAACGCTTTGTGCACATATAACCCCAGGTCTCTCTGTTCATGCACCCACTTTACCATTGTCCCCTTTAGTTTATATCGCCTCTCCTCGTTCTTTCTACCAAAATGTATCACTTTGCACTTTTCTGCCTTAAATTTCATCTACCACGTGTCCGCCCATTTTACCCGCCTGTCGAGGTCTTGCTGAAGTCTATCCCTCTCCTCCTCACTCTTTTGTGTCATCTGCAAATTTTGATATTGTGCCCTGTACACCCAAGTGCAAGTCATTAATATATATCAAAAAAAGCAGTGGTCATAGTACTGACCTCTTCCGCCAGTCCTAAAAACAACCGTTCAACACTGCTCTCTGTTCCCTGTCACTTGGACAATTTCGTATCCATGCTGCCACTGTCCCTTTTACTGACAAGCATGGGCAGTTTTCCACTTTGTCAGGTTGATGCCAATGTTGTAGCTGTACTGGAGCAGCTTGGCTAGAGGTGCGGCTAATTCTGGAGCATATCTTTAGCAGGACAACCGGGATGTTGTCGGGGCCCATGGCCTTTGCTGTATCCAGTGCACTCAGCCATTTTTTAATATGACTTGGAGTGAATCAAATTGTCTGAAGACTGGTTTCTGCGGTGGCAGGCACCTCAGTGGATCACTCACTCAACACTTCTGGCTGAAGATGGTTGCGAACGTTCTGACTTGTCTTTTTCACTCACATGCTGGGCTCCACCATTATTGAGGATGGGGATGTTCATGGGGCCTCCTCCTCCCGTTAGTTGTTTAATGGTCCACCACTATTCATGACTGGATGTGGCAGGACTGCAGAGCTTTGATCTGATCTGTTGGTTGTGGGATCGCTTAGCTACTGTTTAGCATGAATGGAGACCTGAATTGTAACTTCACCAGATTGGCACGCTCTTCTCAACGCCTCATTTTTGAGGTAATGTTTGAGTGAGGAATATGCCGAGCCATGATGTTGCAATTTGTGGTGGTGTACAACTCTGCTGCTGATGTCGTGGTGATAACGGAGATCTTGCTCAAAAAAATGCAGGATTGGGCTTTAAATATTCCTGGCTATAAGGTTTTCAGAAATGATCGGGAAGGAAAGAAAGGATCTGGGATGGCACGATTAGTTCAGGAGTTTGTTGCAGTGCTGGAGAGAGAGGATGCCCTGGAGGGGTCAAGGACAAAACCTATTTGGTTAGTGAAGAAATAATACAGGTGCCATTACTAGGTGCATTCTATAGGCTGCCTACGAGTGGGAAGGATATAGAGGAGCAAATTTGTAGACAAATTACAGAGAGGTGCAATAACTATTGATTAGTACAGAAGAACCCCAACTATTTACAATCTATATTAACAACTTGGATGAAGGGACTGAGTGTAACGTAGCCAAGTTTGCTGATGATACAAAGAAAAAGCAATGTGTGAGGAGGACACAAAACAGCTGCAAAAGGACATAGACAGGCTAAGTGAGTGAGCAAACATTTAGCAGATGGAGTATAATGTTGGAACGTGTAAGGTCATGCATGCACTTTGGCAGAAAAAAAATCAAAGAGCAAGTTATTATTTAAATGGAGAAAGATTGCAAAGTGCTGCAGTACAGCGGGACCTGGGGGTACTTGTGCATGAAACACAAAAGGATAGTATGCAGGTACAGCAAGTGATCAGGAAGGCCAATGGAATCTTGGTCTTTATTGCAAAGGGGATGGAATATAAAAGCAGGGAAGTCTTGCTACAGCTATACAGGGTATTGGTGAGGCCACACCTGGAGTACTGCGTGCAGTTTTGCTTTCCATATTTACAAAAGGTTATACTTGCTTTGGAGGCAGTTCAGAGAAGGTTCACTCGGTTGATCCGGGGATGAGGGGGTTGACTTATGAGGAAAGGTTGAGGAGGTTGAGCCTCTATTCATTGGAATTCATTGGTGATCTTATCGAAACGAATAAGATTATGAGGGGTCTTGACAAGGTGGATGCAGAGAGGATGTTTCCACTGATGGGGGAGACTAGAACTAGGGGGCATAATCTTAGAATAAGGGGCCGCCCATTTAAAACTGAGATGAGGAGGAATTTCTTCTCTCAGAGGGTTGTAAATCTGTGGAATTTGCTGCCTCAGAGAGCTGTGGAAGCTGGGACATTGAATATATTTAAGACAGAGATAGACAGTTTCTTAAACAATAAGGGGTTATGGGGAGCGGGCGGGGAAGTGGAGCTGAGTCCTTGATCGGATCAGCCATGATGGTATTAAATGGCGGAGCAGGCTCGAGGGGCCGTATGGCCTACTCCTGCTCCTGTTTCTTATGTTCTTATGTTCTTATTCACCTAAGAAATAGGAGCAGGAGTAGGCCCTTTGGGTCTGCTCCGCCATTCAATGTGATCACGGCTGATCTTCTACCTCAACTCCACTTTCCTGCACTATCCCCATATCCCTTGATTCCCTTAATATCCAACAATCTATCGATCTCTGCCTTGAATATAATCAAAGACTGAGCCTCCACAGCCCTCTGGGGTAGAGAATTCAAAAGATTCACCACTCTCTGAGTGAAGGCGTTTCTCCACATCTCAGCAAACTTGGATACAGGCAACTCTCGATTATCCGGGTCCCTTGGGGATTGGGCTATGCCGGGTAAACGATTTCTCCGTTAGAGCGAGTTGACATTACAGTTAATCCTGGCAGTACTGCAGGTGTGCTCTAACCAATAGCTGTAGCGTATCTTCTAATCCTTGAATTCTAGTCCTCTAGATCTAGAGATCATTAGACTTGTTGATTACTTCCTGCTCATGGCATTTTAATGAATTATGAGAGGCAGTGGACCTGTGTGCGAGCAGCAGCGGGAGCTGAGGCAAGGCAGAGCGCTTAAAAGCAAGGCTCAACAGGCAACATTCGAAAGGTATATCAGAGTTTCATTTTAACAGTTTCCCATTGCATCCGTGTGCAGATAATCGAGAGTTGCCTGTATATTGCATTTGGTCCCCACATCCAAATCGCTGCTATAGATTGTAATAATGGGGGACATCAACTCTCCTGATATAGACTGGGATAGTAATAGTGTAAAGGGCAGAGAGAGGGGAAGAATTTTTAAAGTGTGTTCGGGGAACTTTCTTGATCAGTACAGTTCCAGCCCAATGCAGAAGGAGGCCTTGCTGGAGTGGGTTCTGGGGAATCAGGTAGGTCAAGTGGAGGAAGTGTCAGTAGGGGAACATTTAGGGAATAGTGATCATAGTATCATAAGGTTTAGATTAGCTATGGAAAAGGACAGGGAACAATCTAAAGTAAAAGTAGTTAATTGGAGGAAGGTAAATTTCAGTGGGATGAGGATGGATCAGGCCCGGGTAAACTGGAATCAAAGATAGGCAGGCAAAACTGTAATGGAACAATGGGCTGCCTTTAAAGAGGAAATAGTTCAGGTACAGTCGAGGTACATTCCCACAAGGGCGAAAGGCAGGGCTCCCTGGATAACAAAAGAGATAGCAAGCACGATGAAGCATAGAAAGAGCGCATATGACAGATGTCAGGTTGAGAATACAAGTAAGAATTAGGCTGTATGTAAAAAGCTCAGAGGGGAAGTCACAAAGAAAATAATGAGAATAGATTGGCAGCTAACATAAAAGGAAATTCAAAAGTCTTCTATAGTGTAGTAAGAGGAGGGTGGGGCCGATTAGGAACCAACACCGAGACCTATGTATGGAGGCAGAGGGTGTGGCTGAGGGACTAAATGGGTACTTTGCATCTGTCTCCACCCAGGAAGATGATGCTGCCTTAGACATACTGAAAGAAGAGGTAGTCGAGATACTGAATGAGATACAAATTGATAAAGAGGAGGTACTAGAAAAGCTGACTGTATTTAAAGTAGATAAGTTACCAGGACCGGATGGGATGCATCCTAGGACACCGGCGGAGGTTAAGGAGGAAACCGCGGAGGTACCGGCCATAATCTTTCAAACCTCCTTCGATACGGAGATGGTGCCAGAGAGCTGGAGAACTGCAAATGTTACATCCTTGTTCAATAAAGGATTTAAAGATAAACGCAGCAACTACAGGCCAGTCAGTTTAACCTCAGTAGTGAGGAAGCTTTTAGAAACAATAATCAGGAACAAAGTTAACAGTCACTTGGACAAGTATGGATTAATTAAGGAAAGCCAGCACAGATTGGTTAACGCAAATCGTGTTTAACTAACCTGATCAAGTGTTTTGATGAGGCAACAGAGAGGGCCAATGAGGGTAATGCAGTTGACGTGGTGTACATGGATTTCCAAAAGGCATTTGACAACGTGCCACAGAATAGGCTTGCCAGCAACGTTGAAGCCCGTGGAATAAAAGGGACAGTGGCAGCATGGATACGGATTGTCTCAGTGACAGGAAACAGAGAGTAGGGGTGAACGGTTGTTTCTGGGACTGGAGGGAGGTATATAGTGGTGTTCCCCCGGGGTCGGTACTGGGACCACTGCTTTTCTTGATATATATTAATTGTAATAGAGCTGCCCCCTAGTGAACTACTGATGTAATGCAACGACTGATTTATTAATAAAGGTCATGTGGCAAAGTCACAGGATGACAGTTTCTGTTAAGAGCCATCTTGTGTGTGTGCTTCTTAGTGATGTCGTAAGAATATATCATATAATGACTTGGACTTGGGTGTACAGGGCACAATTTCAAATTTGCAGATGACACAAAACTTGGAAGGATAGTGAACGGTGAGGAGGATAGTGATAGACCTCAAGATGACACACAGGCTGGTGAAATGGGCAGACACGTGGCAGGTGAAATTTAAGGCAGAAAAGTGTGAAGTGATACATTTTGGTGGGAAGAACGAGGAGAAGCAATATATACTGAAGGGGACAATCCTAAAGAGGGTGCATGAGCAGAGCGATATGGGGTGTATGTGCAAAAATCGTTGAAAATGGCAGAACAAGTTGAGAATGTGGTTAAAAAAACATACAGGATACAGGGCTTCATAATAGAGGCATAGAGTAAAAAAACAAGAATGAACCTGCATAAAACACTGGTTCAACCCGTTCTAGAGTATTGTGTCCAATTCTGGGCACCGCAGTTAAGGAAAGATGTGAAGGCCTTAGAGAGGGTGTAGAAAAGGTTTATGAGAATGGTTCCAGGGACTTCAGTTACATGGATAGACTGGAGAAGCTGGGGTTGTTCTCCTTGGAGCAGAGAAGGTTGAGAGGAGATTCTGATAGAGAGATTCAAATCATGAGGGGTCTGGACAGAGGTTGAGAGAAACTGTTCCCATTGGGGGAAGGATCGAGGACCAGAGGACACAGATTTAAGGCGATTGGCAAAAGAACCAAAGGCGACATGAGGGGAAACCTTTTTACGCAGCGAGTGGTTAGGATCTGGAATGCACGGCCTGAGAGGGTGGTGGAGGCAGACTCAATCATGGCTTTCAAAAGGGAGTTGAACCAGTATCAGCAGGAAAAAAATTGCAGGGCTACAGGGAAAAGGCGGAGAGTGGGATGAGCTGAGGTGCTCTTGCAGAGAGCCGGCACGGGCTCGACGGGCCAAATGGCCTCCTCCTGTACTGTAACTGGTCTATGATTCTATACTGTGGCTATAAGAGCAGGTCAGAGGCTGGGTATTCTGTGGCAAGTGTCTCATCTCCTGACTCGCCAAAGCCTTTCCACCATCTACAAGACACAAGTCAGGAGTGTGATGGAACACTCTCCACTTGCCTGGATGAGTGCAGCTCCAATGACACTCAAGAAGCTCGACACCATCCAGGACAAAGCAGCCGTTTGATTGGCCCCCCATCCCCCACCTCCAACACTCACTCCCTCCACCACCGGCGCCCCCTGGCTGCAGTGTGCACCATCTACAAGATGCACTGCAGCAACTCGCCAAGGCTTCTTCGGCAGCACCTCCCAAACCCACAACCTCTACCACCTAGAAGGACAAGGGCAGCAGGTACATGGGAACACCATCACCTCCACGTTCCCCTCCCAGTCACACACCATCCTGACTGGGAAATATATCGGCCGTTCCTTCATCGTTGCCGGGTTACAATCCTGGAACTCCCTCCCTAACAGCACTGTGGGAGCACCTTCACCACACGGACTGCAGCGGTTCAAGAAGGCGGCTCACCACCACCTTCTCAAGGGGCAATTAGGGATGGCCAATAAATGCCGGCCTTGGCATGACACCCACATCCCAGGAACTATTTTTTTTTAAATTGGCACCGACCTGGGCTGTGGGGCTGGGCCCTCATCCCAGGGATCGATTTGTGAGAAAAGATGAGAAGAGCTTAGACTCTTCAGTCTCGAAAGGGGATGAATAAGAGTGGACCATACCGAGGTAGTGGGTTGGATTCACTCCAACATCCCACTCAAAATCTGGTGTGATCGCAGATTTCCGCTTGCCTGTCTGCCACATTACAATCCCCACCCGATGTTTAGGGTCAGGGTTCATCACAGATCTGGACTATGCCGATGACATCGTATCCTTGGCTGAAACTGTGGCCACCCCACCGAATCTTTGGCAAGAGGCATCTAGCTATCCTCACATTATCTGGAACAAGACTAAGGTGCAATCGCTAGGATGCGATATCAATCCAGCTGCTTTAGTAAGAGCTGCTGGTCCTCAGCAGACAGTGGACTTGGTGCCACATTGGCCAACATGATTCCTTTCAATAGGACTGTTCCCCTGCCTGCCAGAGCCACAATGCACTTGCGGGCTCCACAATGAACTCTCTATCCCATATATGGAGATAAGTTGCAATCTCAAAGTAATCAACAGTGAATTGATCACCTCCCACACTACTAAAGGCTAAGGCTCAGGACAACCTCTAGTGCGACTTTAGGCAACCTGACTGATCAATCACCGCTGCCCCGGCTGGCTGATCGTTACCGATTCCTCCGGTACACACACCTCATGCACAGCCCGAGTCTGACCCCACCAGACCATTCACCACCAAAACACCACCAACATGAAGAGACCACGATGCCTGTCAATAGAAAGGTTCCCACTCCAGCAATGTCCAGCTCGGGGCCGGTCACAGCAACAACATTATGCAGGTCTGTGCAAGGTACCCAGGGAACTGCCGCAATGCTTTTATCCTGAGCCAGGCTACTATCCCCCCAATAGTGAGGAATGTGGCAGGATGACTGCTGGATGACAGGGGATACTCCCTACACCTTCTCTTCTTTTTCTTCTTAGGCAGTCCCTTGGTGTCGAGGATGACTTGCTTCTCCACTAATATGAGTTCTCAGGTGACTGATGAGACCAATGCGGGACCTACAGACCCTGTCACAGGTGGGGCAGACAGTGGTTGGAGGGACGGGTGGGTGGGGTGCTTGGTTTGTTGTACGCTCCTTCCGCTGTTTGTACTTGGCTTCCACCTGCTCCTGATGAAGAGACTCAAAGTGTTTGGTGCCTTCCCGAATACACTAGCGGTTCCCAAGAGTTGGTGAGGATGTTCCATTTTTTCAGGGAGGCTTGAGGGTGTCCTTGAAGCGTTTTCTCTGTACTCCTGGGGCTCGCTTGCCGTGTTGGAGCTCGGAGTAGAGTGCCTGTTTCGAGAGTCTTGTATCAGGCATGCAGACTACGTGGCCCGCCCATCAGAGCTGATTAAGCGTGCTCAATTTTTCGATGTTGACCTGAGAGAGAACACTGATGTTAGTACACCTATCCTGCCAATAGATTTACAAAATCTTGTGGAGGCAATGTTGGTGTTACTTCTCCAGTGCTTTGAGGTGCCTACTATACATTGTCCATGTCTCTGAAGGATAATGGCGGGTGGGAATCACTACTGCTCTGTAGACCATGAGCTTGGTGCTGGATTTGAGATCTTGTCTTCAAACACTCTTTTCCTCAGGCGACCGAAGGCTGCACTGGCACATTGAAGGCAGTGTTGGGTTTCATCATCAAAGTCTGCCCTCGCTGACAGGAGGCTCCCAAGGTACGGAAAGTGGTCCACGCTGTTCAAGGTCTTGTTGTGGATCTTGATGATCGGGAGGCATTACTGTGAGGTGGGGGCAGGTTTGTCTTATGGATGTTTAATGTAAGGCCCAGACTCTCGTACTCTTGAGTTCGGCCACTGAGTGTGTTCAAACGCAAGCGCCGTCTGCATACTGTAATTCAATGACAGAGGTTGGGACAACCTTGGTACTCGACTGGAGGTGACGGCAGTTGAAACATTTCCTGTTGGTCCTGCAGATTAACTTCACTCCAGCAGGGAGCTTGTTGGAGGTTAGTTGAAGCATTGCAGCATGAGAGATTGAGAAGAGCGTTGGTGCAATGACACAGCCTTGCTTGAGCACCGACAGGTATCCTCAGGACTCTCCCTCCACAACACAACTAGAATTGAAGCCAGGAGACCACCAGGACCATTACTGAGCATGCCATAGGAACTCTGAGGCAGAGATTCAGGTGTGTTGAGCGGTGGGGGAGCTCCTTACAATATGCCCCAGAGACAATCTCCACATCATGCTGTGCCCAATCCTACATGTGGAGGAAGCAGAGTTACAGCAGCAACAGTCCTCCGCAAATCAGGAAGGTGAGGGGGAAGGAGAATTGCATGCAGCAGGGAGGAGGTTGTCCGATTTGCGATGCAAGAGATGTTTTCATTTATACATTCGCTATCCCCTGCCCAGGGTTAGTATGATTTGAGAGAGTTGTGTGTCAGGTACTTACAGGATGAGATGGGCATTGTCATTGTACAATCGTGGTAGAAGATTAGTCTTCCTCCACCGGAGGAATCGGTTCAGGGTTCCATGAGCATTTTTGTCCACGATGATTTGGTCTGTGGTCCACACCTCGGCTCCAATCAGAGCAACACGAATGTTAAATGGTCTGTAGTACTGGAGAAGGGAAAGGTGTTAGGAACTCAGGTGACTGGATTTACCCGAGACTGAAGGACCCAGATGGATTGAAGACTACATTCAAGTAAACCGTGCATGAAACGAGAATGACAACGAATACAGAACAGCAGAGAAGGACATGCTGTGTCTCACAACTAGTTCCGTGGTCCAGTGCCCCTGCTCTGCAACCCACCAGCAGTGAGGGGGTAGGTGTCACAGCAGAAATTAATGGCAGCTTACATTTTAAATGTGCTCAGCAAGAAATTAAAGTAACAACAACAGACAGATTAGAGCAGCAGCGAGATAGAGTACAGCAGGAGAAAGGGGGAGTAGTGGCGAGAGGAGTGTGAGAGAGAGAGATAGAATACAGCACTGTGAGAGAGGGAGATAGAATAGAGCACTGTGAGAGAGAGATAGAATAGAGCACTGTGAGAGAGAGATAGAATACAGCACTGTGAGCGAGGGAGATAGAATACAGCACTGTGAGAGAGGGAGATAGAATAGAGCAATGTAACAGAGAGAGAGAGACATAGAATAGAGCACTGTGAGAGAGGGAGATACAATAGAGCACTGTGAGAGAGAGAGATAGAATACAGCCCTGTGAGAGAGAGAGATAGAATAGAACACTGTGAGAGAGAGAGAGATAGAATAGAGCATTGTGAGAGAGAGAGATAGAATAGAGCACTGTGAGAGAGAGATAGAATAGAGCACTGTGAAAGAGAGAGATAGAATAGAGCACTGTGAGAGAGAGAGAGAGATAGAATAGAGCACTGTGAGAGAGAGAGATAGAATAGAGCACTGTGAAAGAGGGAGATAGAATAGAGCACTGTGAGAGAGAGAGAGAGATAGAATAGAGCACTGTGAGAGAGAGAGATAGAATAGAGCACTGTAAGAGAGAGAGAGAGAATAGAGCACTGTGTGAGAGAGAGATAGAATAGAGCACTGTGAGAGAGAGAGATAGAAGAGAGCACTGTGAGAGAGAGAGATAGAATAGAGCAATGTGTGAGAGAGAGATAGAATAAAGCACTGTGAGAGAGAGAGATAGAAGAGAGCACTGTGAGAGAGAGAGATAGAATAGAGCACTGTGAGAGAGGAAGAGATAGAATAGAGCACTGTGAGAGAGAGAGATAGAATAGAGCAATGAGAGAGAGAGAGATAGAATAGAGCCCTGTGAGAGAGAGAGAGAATAGAGCACTGTGAGAGAGAGAGATTGAATAGAGCTCTGTGAGAGAGGAAGAGATAGAATAGAGCACTGTGAGAGAGAGAGATAGAATAGAGCACTGTGAGAGGGAGAGATAGAATAGAGCAGTGTGAGAGAGGGAGAGATAGAATAGAGCACTGTGAGAGAGAGAGATAGAATAGAGCACTGTGAGAGAGAGTGATAGAATAGAGCACTGTGAGAGAGGGAGATAGAATAGAGCAATGTGAGAGGGAAATAGAATAGAGCACTGTGAGAGAGAGAGATAGAATAGAGCAATATGAGAGAGGGAGAGATAGAATAGAGCACTGTGAGAGAGAGAGATAGAATAGAGCACTGTGAGAGAGAGATAGAATAGAGCACTGTGAGAGAGAGAGATAGAATAGAGCACTGTGAGAGGGAGATAGAATAGAGCACTGAGAGAGAGAGAGATATAGAATAGAACACAGTGAGAGAGAGATAGAATAGAGCACTGTGAAAGAGAGAGAGATAGAATAGAGCACAGTGAGATAGGGAGATAGAATAGAGCACTGTAAGAGAGAGAGATAGAATAGAGCACTGTGAGAGAGAGAGAGATAGAATAGTGCACTGTGAGAGAGAGAGATAGAATAGAGCACTGTGAGAGAGAGATAGAATAGAGCACTGTGAGAGAGGGAGATAGAATAGAGCACTGTGAGAGAGAGATAGAATAGAGCACTGTGTGAGAGAGAGATAGAATAGAGCACTGTGAGAGAGAGAGATAGAATAGAGCACTGTGAGAGAGAGAAAGATAGAATAGAGCACTGTGAGAGAGAGAGATAGAATAGAGCACTGTGAGAGAGAGATATAGAATAGAGCACTGTGTGAGAGAGAGATAGAATAGAGCACTGTGAGAGAGAGAGAGATAGAATAGAGCACTGTGAGAGAGGGAGATAGAATAGAGCACTGTGAGAGAGAGAGAGATAGAATAGAGCACTGTGAGAGAGAGAGAGATAGAATAGAGCACTGTGAGAGAGAGAGAGATAGAATAGAGCACTGTGAGAGAGAGAGAGATAGAATAGAGCACTGTGAGAGAGGGAGATAGAATAGAGCACTGTGAGAGAGGGAGATAGAATAGAGCACTGTGAGAGAGGGAGATAGAATAGAGCACTGTGAGAGAGGGAGAAATAGAAAAGAGCACTGTGAGAGAGAGAGAGATAGAATAGAGCACTGTGAGAGAGAGAGATAAAATAGAGAACTGTGAGAGAGGGAGATAGAATAGAGCACTGTGAGAGAGAGAGATAGAATAGAACACTGTGAGAGAGAGAGAGATAGAATAGAGCATTGTGAGAGAGAGAGATAGAATAGAGCACTGTGAGAGAGAGATAGAATAGAGCACTGTGAAAGAGAGAGATAGAATAGAGCACTGTGAGAGAGAGAGAGAGAGAGATAGAATAGAGCACTGTGAGAGAGAGAGATAGAATAGAGCACTGTGAGAGAGAGAGAGATAGAATAGAGCACTGTGAGAGAGAGAGAGATAGAATAGAGCACTGTGAGAGAGGGAGATAGAATAGAGCACTGTGAGAGAGGGAGATAGAATAGAGCACTGTGAGAGAGGGAGATAGAATAGAGCACTGTGAGAGAGGGAGAAATAGAAAAGAGCACTGTGAGAGAGAGAGAGATAGAATAGAGCACTGTGAGAGAGAGAGATAAAATAGAGCACTGTGAGAGAGGGAGATAGAATAGAGCACTGTGAGAGAGAGAGATAGAATAGAACACTGTGAGAGAGAGAGAGATAGAATAGAGCATTGTGAGAGAGAGAGATAGAATAGAGCACTGTGAGAGAGAGATAGAATAGAGCACTGTGAAAGAGAGAGATAGAATAGAGCACTGTGAGAGAGAGAGAGAGAGAGATAGAATAGAGCACTGTGAGAGAGAGAGATAGAATAGAGCACTGTGAGAGAGAGATAGAATAGAGCACTGTGAAAGAGGGAGATAGAATAGAGCACTGTGAGAGAGAGAGAGAGATAGAATAGAGCACTGTGAGAGAGAGAGATAGAATAGAGCACTGTAAGAGAGAGAGAGAGAATAGAGCACTGTGTGAGAGAGAGATAGAAGAGAGCACTGTGAGAGAGAGAGATAGAATAGAGCACTGTGAGAGAGGAAGAGATAGAATAGAGCACTGTGAGAGAGAGAGATAGAATAGAGCAATGTGAGAGAGAGAGATAGAATAGAGCCCTGTGAGAGAGAGAGAGAATAGAGCACTGTGAGAGAGAGAGATTGAATAGAGCTCTGTGAGAGAGGAAGAGATAGAATAGAGCACTGTGAGAGAGAGAGATAGAATAGAGCACTGTGAGAGGGAGAGATAGAATAGAGCAGTGTGAGAGAGGGAGAGATAGAATAGAGCACTGTGAGAGAGAGAGATAGAATAGAGCACTGTGAGAGAGAGTGATAGAATAGAGCACAGTGAGAGAGGGAGATAGAATAGAGCAATGTTAGAGGGAAATAGAATAGAGCACTGTGAGAGAGAGAGATAGAATAGAGCAATATGAGAGAGGGAGAGATAGAATAGAGCACTGTGAGAGAGAGAGATAGAATAGAGCACTGTGAGAGAGAGATAGAATAGAGCACTGTGAGAGAGAGAGATAGAATAGAGCACTGTGAGAGGGAGAGATAGAATAGAGCAATATGAGAGAGGGAGAGATAGAATAGAGCACTGTGAGAGAGAGAGATAGAATAGAGCACTGTGAGAGAGAGATAGAATAGAGCACTGTGAGAGAGAGAGAGATAGAATAGAGCACTGTGAGAGAGAGAGAGATAGAATAGAGCACTGTGAGAGAGAGAGAGATAGAATAGAGCACTGTGAGAGAGAGAGAGATAGAATGGAGCACTGTGAGAGAGAGATAGAATAGAGCACTGTGAGAGAGAGAGATAGAATAGAGCACTGTGAGAGGGAGATAGAATAGAGCACTGAGAGAGAGAGAGATATAGAATAGAACACAGTGAGAGAGAGATAGAATAGAGCACTGTGAGAGAGAGAGAGATAGAATAGAGCACAGTGAGATAGGGAGATAGAATAGAGCACTGTAAGAGAGAGAGATAGAATAGAGCACTGTGAGAGAGAGAGAGATAGAATAGTGCACTGTGAGAGAGAGAGATAGAATAGAGCACTGTGAGAGAGAGATAGAATAGAGCACTGTGAGAGAGGGAGATAGAATAGAGCACTGTGAGAGAGAGATAGAATAGAGCACTGTGTGAGAGAGAGATAGAATAGAGCACTGTGAGAGAGAGAGATAGAATAGAGCACTGTGAGAGAGAGAAAGATAGAATAGAGCACTGTGAGAGAGAGAGATAGAATAGAGCACTGTGAGAGAGAGATATAGAATAGAGCACTGTGTGAGAGAGAGATAGAATAGAGCACTGTGAGAGAGAGAGAGATAGAATAGAGCACTGTGAGAGAGGGAGATAGAATAGAGCACTGTGAGAGAGAGAGAGATAGAATAGAGCACTGTGAGAGAGAGAGAGATAGAATAGAGCACTGTGAGAGAGAGAGAGATAGAATAGAGCACTGTGAGAGAGAGAGATAGAATAGAGCCCTGTGAGAGAGAGAGAGAATAGAGCACTGTGAGAGAGAGAGATTGAATAGAGCACTGTGAGAGAGAGAGAGAATAGAGCACTGTGAGAGAGAGAGATTGAATAGAGCTCTGTGAGAGAGAGAGATTGAATAGAGCTCTGTGAGAGAGGAAGAGATAGAATAGAGCACTGTGAGAGAGAGAGATAGAATAGAGCACTGTGAGAGAGAGAGAGAATAGAGCACTGTGAGAGAGAGAGATTGAATAGAGCTCTGTGAGAGAGGAAGAGATAGAATAGAGCACTGTGAGAGAGAGAGATAGAATAGAGCACTGTGAGAGGGAGAGATAGAATAGAGCAGTGTGAGAGAGGGAGAGATAGAATAGAGCACTGTGAGAGAGAGAGATAGAATAGAGCACTGTGAGAGAGAGTGATAGAATAGAGCACAGTGAGAGAGGGAGATAGAATAGAGCAATGTTAGAGGGAAATAGAATAGAGCACTGTGAGAGAGAGAGATAGAATAGAGCAATATGAGAGAGGGAGAGATAGAATAGAGCACTGTGAGAGAGAGAGATAGAATAGAGCACTGTGAGAGAG
>NW_027252972.1:0-19173 GCF_044704955.1 Pristiophorus japonicus | reverse complement strand
CCCACACTCGCTCCCCCCCCCGCCCCACACTCGCTCACCGCCTCCCCCGCCCCACACTCGCTCCCCCCCCGCCCCCCACTCGCTCTCCGCCCCCCCCACACTCGCTCCCCCCCCGCCCCTGCCCCCCCCGCCCCACACTCGCTCACCCCCCCACCCCACACTCGCTCCCCCCCCCCGCCCCACACTCGCTCCCCCCCGCCCCACACTCGCTCACCGCCCCCCCCGCCCCACACTCGCTCACCCCTCCCCGCCCCACACTCGCTCACCCCTCCCCGCCCCACACTCGCTCACCCCTCCCCGCCCCACACTCGCTCCCCCTCCCCGCCCCACACTCGCTCACCCCTCCCCGCCCCACACTCGCTCACCCCTCCCCGCCCCACACTCGCTCCCCCCCGCCCCACACTCGCTCACCCCCCCCCGCCCCACACTCGCTCACCCCCCCCCGCCCCACACTCGCTCACCCCTCCCCGCCCCACACTCGCTCACCCTCCCGCCCCACACTCGCTCACCCCTCCCCGCCCCACACTCGCTCACCCCTCCCCGCCCCACACTCGCTCACCCTCCCCGCCCCACACTCGCTCACCCTCCCCGCCCCACACTCGCTCACCCCTCCCCGCCCCACACTCGCTCCCCCCCACCCCACACTCGCTCACCCCCCCCGCCCCACACTCGCTCACCCCTCCCCGCCCCACACTCGCTCCCCCCCCGCCCCACACTCGCTCCCCCTCCCCGCCCCACACTCGCTCACCCCTCCCCGCCCCACACTCGCTCACCCCTCCCCGCCCCACACTCGCTCACCCCCCCCCGCCCCACACTCGCTCACCCCCCCCCGCCCCACACTCGCTCACCCCCCCCCGCCCCACACTCGCTCACCACTCCCCGCCCCACACTCGCTCACCCCCCCCCGCCCCACACTCGCTCACCACTCCCCGCCCCACACTCGCTCTCTCCCCCTCCCACCCCACACTCGCTCCCCCCCGCCCCACACTCGCTCACCCCCCCGCCCCACACTCGCTCACCCCCCCCGCCCCACACTCGCTCACCACTCCCCGCCCCACACTCGCTCTCTCCCCCTCCCCCCCTCCCCACACTCGCTCCCCCCCCGCCCCACACTCGCTCACACCCCCGCCCCACACTCGCTCCCGCCCCCCACTCGCTCTCCACCCCCCCCCACACTCGCTCCCCCCCGCCCCTGCCCCCTCCGCCCCACACTCGCTCCCCCCCCGCCCCACACTCGCTCCACCCCCCCGCCCCACACTCGCTCCACCCCCCCGCCCCACACTCGCTCCACCACCCCCCGCCCCACACTCGCTCTCCCCCCCCGCCCCACACTCGCTCCCGCCCCCCCACGCTCGGTCTCCCCCCCCCCCGCTCGCTCCCCCCCCCGCCCCACGCTCGCTCCCCACCCCCCGCCCCACGCTCGCTCCCCCCCCCCCCGCCCCACGCTCGCTCCCCCCCCCCCCGCCCCACGCTCTCTCTCCCCCACTCGCGCACGCTCTCTTCCCCCACTCGCGCACGCTCTCTTCCCCCACTCGCGCACGCTCTCTTCCCCCACTCGCGCACGCTCTCTTCCCCCACTCGCGCACGCTCTCTTCCCCCACTCGCGCACGCTCTCTTCCCCCACTCGCGCACGCTCTCTTCCCCCACTCGCGCACGCTCTCTTCCCCCACTCGCGCACGCTCTCTTCCCCCACTCGCACACATACACTCACACACACACATGCTTTCCCCCTTGCAGAAACTCCCTCAATACCTGTTTTTTCTTCAGTTTGACGATTTGCTGCTCCACTTTGGCAATTTCTCGGTCTACACGGTCCATGCTCTGGATGAGCTCCTCTTTGGATAGTTTAGAAGGAGACGAGTCTTGTTCATCCCCACCCTGCTGGTTGGCCGTTGGTGACGATGGGACATCAGCCTTCATTGAAAAAGACTCCTTAAAAATAAAAATCAGAAGGGGGAGGGGAGGGAGAAGGTGAGAAAGTTTCATAAAAACATTTTCTTTGCAGGATGTCTGGGTAAGGTGTATTGGGACATTGTTTAAGGAAAGGAAATAAGTAGAGAAGAAGCTACTTAATTATATTCGTCAGAGGAAGCGGAACCTCTGCTATCATCAATTGGCAATATTACTGGGCATGGTATAGAAAACAAACATTGGAACACACGAAAACATGGAATAGTAGGGTATGTAATACACAAATATTGCCACTGGGTGAAAAATAATGGACCAGGATTCAAACCGCTGAATTTAATATTCACCGGAGGAAAGGCAGGTTTCCTTCCAATACCCAGGAATTGGTGATGGGAAATCAAGGTCAGATGGAATTTCAATAAAGCATTTACAAATTATAATTTACCATTTATAGAGCTGTACGGATCAATCTGATCACCTCCATATGCAAAAGGAATCCAGGAGTGTTTTACCAAGCTTCTTAAAGAATCGAATTGAAGCTATTGAGCTCGCAAGCCATTTGTTTAGTGAAACGCCAATCTGTGTGGTGATTCTTCCAGAAAATTAAACTCGTGTGGATGCAACCATCACTCGCAGGTAAACGCTCACTTTTTCTGCAAACGTTCATGGGCAAAGGGTTGATGATGTTGGAGAATGCAGCTTTGATGGGAGCAAATTTGCTGGACACATTTTAAGGTGGTGTATTCATTAAAATACTAAAATGCCTCAACACTTCAGGCACAGACTATGACTACAATTCTATCAGCTCCTTACTAACTACACACAGTGACATGTCTCACAAGGTTGCTAATTGATGTTTTAGCAATACTTAAACAGATGCATCAACACATACGGATGAAGTGTTCTCTCACCCTTCCTTTTACTCTGTTGGCCTTTTTCTTACTAACATTTGACTGAAGTAGAAACTCCTGAACCACAGATTAGCTCAGATAGTTATCCCAATACATAGACATCACATCAGCAGCAGCTGCAACCAATACATCCATTCTGAAAGGTCAACTGAAACCCATGTATGAGCAAGCTCTTGTGCCTGTTCATTTCCAGCAGCTATTTCTACTTTTGAACCAATATTCAAAAACAGAAACCAAACTGCATGACAAGCTCAGTGATGATTAAGCCATTATTTTTCTTCTGATAAACCGGTAGCCTTTTTGGTCAGAACAATAAAATCTTTCTCTAATTTGTGTTAAACAGGGGATCTATAATTTCATTGCTTATCTAGGAAAGAGCCTTCTCAAATTCAGCTCCCTGAAAAGTTTCATGCAGTCTACTCCTGGTAATAGTCGAGTCTTTTGGTGTTACAAATTTTTGAATTATCTAATATTCCAAATTAAGCAAATAAGTAACAAAACATAAAAATGTACAAAGAAATTATAACACAGAAACAGGCCTTTCGGCCCAACCAGTCCATGTTGGTGGTTATCCTCCACACGAGCAGGTGTCCCTAGTCCCCTGTGCCCGTCCTGTGCCCTCCTCTTCAACCATCTATCAAATAAAGTATTGAGGTCCATTTCGAGAGGGATAGAAGTGAAAAGCGGAGAAGCTATGCCAAACCTATATAGAATCTTGGTTAGACCACACTTGGGAGTATTGTCAGTAGCTCTGGTCGCCGGTCTCCATATTATATAATGGATGTAGAAGAACTGGAGAAAGTGCAAAAAAAGATTTACAAGGATGATACCAGAACTAAGGTGTTATATTTATCAGGAAAGATTCAACAGGTTGGGGCTCTGTCTAGAAAAGAGAAAGCTGAGGGGTGACTGATAGAGGCCTTTAAGATGATGAAAGGGTTTGCTAGGGTAGGCGTGGAGATGATGTTTTGACTTGTGGGAGAGACCAGAACTAGGGGCCATCAATATAAGACAGTCACTAATAAATCCAATGGGGAATTCAGGAGAAACTTCTTTACCCAGAGAGGGATGAGAATGTGGAACTCGCTGCCACAGGGAGGGGTTGAAGCAAATAACAGAGATGCATTTAAGGGGAAGCTGGATAAACACGAGGGAAAAAGGAATAGAAGGATATACTGATGGTGTTAGATGAAGTAGAGTGCAAGGAGCATGGACCAAATGGCCTGCTTCTGTACGATACATTCGAAGTCTTTCTGTGTAAAGTTTCTCCTGCTCCCTGTCCTAAATCTCTTACAATTAATCTTATATCTATAGCCCCTTGCTCTATACTTTCAACCTCTAGAAACAGACTGTTTCAATCCACCCTGTCCCATCTCATCATCATTTTAAACATTTCTATCAAATCACCTCATAATCCTATCTGATCTTTGTATTTGTAGTCCTCATACCAAGCAGCATCCTAGTGACTCTGTGCTGTACCCCCTCGATTCCCTCAAGTCCTTCCAATAGGGTAGAGGCCAAAACTGCACCAGTCTCAACTGTGGTCTTACTAAAGCTTGAGATTCATCGTTACATCTCCACTGTTCCATCCGATACCTCTGGCCATGAAACCCAGTATTGTAGTGACTGTTTCTCTGGCCATGAAACCCAGTATTGTAATGACTGTTTCTATGGCCATGCCCACTTGAGATGCTGCTTGCACCGTCAGGAAACTGAACCCCCAAATCCCTCTGCCCCTCCACATCACCCAGAAATTAAGGCTCAAAATAAATTGTGAACTATCAGGTGACTTGAATTAAATTTAGATTTAAGAACAGATTGTATTTACATAATGGAGTATGATGCGTCTAGCAGTTGTACAACAGACTACTACATTCTGGGTCAGGACTGGGCAGTGAGGCCTTTTCAGCATTTGTTACAGATACCATGATACCTCAAAATGCAAAGTTAGTTGTGAATAAACTGATGTTATGATTGAATTATTGAAACATTTTGGCCGTATAACCATTTTTACTGGTCCAATTAGTTCTGTGACATTCCTGTACCACATTCCACCATTAGAGGTCCTTACACAGAGTCACCACCAGAACAGTCAGTCCAACCAGTCACCCTCCGCACCCCACCCTCCCTCCCTCCCCACCCACGCCCACCCTACCCTCCCTACCCCCCCACCCACCTGCCCTCCCTCCCTAACCCCCCACCCACGCCCACCCCACCCTCCCACCTTCCCTCCCTCCCTCCCCACCCACCCTACCCCCCCTCCCACCTTCCCTCCCTCCCCACCCACGACCACCCCACCCTCCCTACCCCACCCACTCTCCCTCCCCACGCCCACCCTATCCTCCCTACCCCCCTACCCACCTTCCCTCCCTCCCTCCCCACTCTCCCTCCCTCCCCACCCACCCACGCCCACCCTATCCTCCCTACCCCCCTACCCACCTTCCCTCCCTCCCTCCCCACTCTCCCTCCCTCCCCACCCACGACCACCCCTCCCTCCCCACCCACGACCACCCCACCCTCCCTACCCCACCCATGACCACCCCACCCACCCTTCCCTCCCCACCCACCCACCCGACCCTCCCTACCCCCCCACCCGCCTTCCCTCCATCCCCACACACGCCCACCCCAACCCCCCACCCCACCCTCCCTACCCCCCCACCCACCTTCCCTCCCTCCCCACCCACCCTCCCTCCCTCCCCATCCACGCCCCACCCACACAGAGCACACCTTCATTAGTTCCTGGCAGCGTAAGAAAAGTGACCCAATCTCACAACTATAGACAAGGTATGATGGATAGCTGTTCCGAGAGATAAATACTGTCAGAGCATCCCCCCCACAATGGCCACGCTGATCCTGAAGTGTAATAATCTAATGTAAAATACACACAACCGTGCAGGAAATACTGTGCACCTCCCTCCATTATCAAAATGTAAACCAGTGCATATTGTCTCTTTTATTAAAATAGTTTATCCCTGGAATGTTAATCGTTAAACATATGGCTGGTTTCCTGTTCAAACTTGGCAATAACTGGCCTTGGGTAATAAAATGGGAGGGGAATCCATCACAAAAGATTCACAATCACCACCACCCTTCCGCTATGAAGAGCAGGTAGTTGCCATATCGCTGAGAATCTGCTTCGGAAGGTTACAGGCCTGGCGTGGCAATGGAGTTGATGCTGAAGCAGTTTGGAGTCACGACCAGAGTTAATTTAATTGGGAGTTAATTTGTTTGCTGATGGCGCGAGCCCTTCTTTAATAAGCTGCACATGATGCAGTGAGACTTCCATTGGCAGAGTGACACTGCAATGGTTAAATTTATACCACGGAGCCAAGAGTATAGATGATCATTTGTACAGGTTCCGGCCTCCAAAACCCAGGCTGAGAATGACAGGCGACTGAATCTCCCTCACCACCTTCACCTTCCTTCCCTCCATTAAAGTGAAATTATTGGTTTACATGTGTAAAAACATAAATTATCTCCACATATATTAGATGGATAGATAATAAATTTAGTAGATGCTGGAGTTAAAAAGATTTAAAGAAGGAATTGAGAAAGAAAAGTAATTTGCATAATTCAGATACTTTCGGTTCTAGACAAGCACAAATCAGTTCTGACAAAAGAATTCTACTTGTAACACAAACCCATCCGCTCCTTCGGCTACTGAATGACAGGCATTTCCACAGCCTAAACCCTCCTTGCCTGACTGACCAATAAGTAGTCAAGTTACATCTCGAGGCACTAGGCTTGGGCTGCTTTTAGCCCACCTTAAGTTGGTCCAAAAATCTATTTTCAGAATGCCACACAACTGGAGCCTGGGTTCTGTTGTGTGGACCCTCAAACAAAATCTCTCTCTGCCTGACTCAGCTGTGTGTGTAAGCATATGTCTGCTTGCCTGTCTCTCTTCCCTCTCCCTCGTCTCTCCTCCTCCCCCTTTGGGGATGCATGCACAGGTCTATTTGTGTCTCTTCCTCTGCCCCACTCTGTGCATCCATCTTTGCATGTGCTCCGTTCTATGTGCAAGTGTGCATGCATTTCTCGTGTCTCTTACAAACATCTTCGCAATGTGCGCAAATATTTATTTTGAGGTCCATGGATCAAGATCCCTGAAGGAGTGGGAGACACTGTCCTTCCAGTTTCTAGCTTTGACAGAGCAGTTCTCGATTTGCTTAAGCTACTGTTCCTTTAAAAAAAAATCGAAGTTTTTGCACAGGTGTAAATGCTGGTTTTGCTTCTGAAGGGTGAAACAACACGGTAACTCCTTGCATGCTGGGCGTCAGAGGCTGTAAATATCACTACAGCAACAATTGGGTTTATTGGAAAATCTCATCGAAAATTTGCAATTTAAAAACGCTTAATGGAGGATTCAGGGCCATAAGTTATACGAGAGAGAGTAGGTCCGATGACTGGAGTTTGGAAACAATTATGGTCAAAATCACAACTGCCAGACCAGCTTCTATTCAAGACATTTAAATTCACAAGAATATAACGGTTCAAAGGGCAAGGAGAAGAGGGAGGGAATCACAGGGCGAGGGGAGGGAGGGAATCACAGGGCGAGGGGAGGGCGGGAATCACAGGGTGAGGAGAGGGAGGGAATCACAGGGCTAGGGGAGGGAAGGAGGGAATCACAGGGCGAGGGGAGGGAGGGAATCACAGGGCGAGGGGAGGGAGGGAATCACAGGGCGAGGAGAGGGAGGGAATCACAGGGCGAGGGGAGGGAGGGAATCACAGGGCGAGGGGAGGGAGGGAATCACAGGGCGAGGGGAGGGAGGGAATCACAGGGCTAGGGGAGGGAGGGAATCACAGGGGGAGGGGAGAGAGGGAGGGAATCACAGGGGGAGGGGAGGGAGGGAGGGAATCACAGGGCGAGGGGAGGGAAGGAGGGAATCACAGGGCGAGGGGAGGGAGGGAGGGAATCACAGGGCGAGGGGAGGGAAGGAGGGAATCACAGGGCGAGGGGAGGGAAGGAGGGAATCACAGGGCGAGGGGAGAGAGGGAGGGAATCACAGGGTGAGGGGAGGGAGGGAATCACAGGGCGAGGGGAGGGAGGGAGGGAATCACAGGGTGAGGGGAGGGAATGTGGGAATCACAGGGCGAGGGGAGGGAGGGAGGGAATTACAGGGCGAGGGGAGGGAGGGAGGGAATCACAGGGCGAGGGGAGGGAGGGAGGGAAGGAGGGAATCACAGGGGGAGGGGAGGGAGGGAATCACAGGGCGAGGGGAGGGAGGGAGGGAGGGAGGGAAAAGGCTTAATTGAAATTTCAAGCTCCATCAGAGGGTATAGAGAGAAGGCGGGAGTGGGGTACTGAAGTTACATGATCAGCCATGATCATAATGAATGGCGGTGCAGGCTCGAAGGGCCGAATGGCCTGCTCCTGCACCTATTTTCTGTGTTTCTATGTACATTATGGGAAGCGAGGGTGTGCTCTAAAAGATGTGGTGTCAAACATCGCACTTTGAACCCTCAGAGCTGAACTCACACTCAAGCTCAGCAAATACTAGGTGATCTTCTATGGTGTTGCTCACAAGACAAAAACAATTACATTCTTCCTCGATTCCTGCTTCTACTCTCCAATTCTTTCCATCTTCCTCGCTCCATTTTTCATTTGCTGTTGCACTCAATCTGCATTCCTCATATATTTTCCTTGATGGTTCTCACTCTGTCCAACTCTATTTGTTATTCTGCCTCTCTCTGTTTTTCTAGAGACTCAAGGTATCCACCACTGAAGTTGCCCTTTGTTTAGTAACCAGGTCCTTTCCAAATCAGCAAAGTGAGCAGTAGTGGAGCCAGTTTCAAGTTGGTCCTTCCTTCGGTGCAGTCTGAATGAAGCTGGCTTGCAACTGCTTAAAAATGAGACAAAGGAGCAGGGCTTCAGAGGTCAATATTCTGCATTTTGCTTCCTTAATTCTGGTAATAACTGGTAAGTATGGGAATGCATAAAAAGAACACAAGTTATGACTGAATTTGATGCTAATCTGTCTCTGGTTCTCAAACACTACTAAGGTAACTGATTGCAAACATGTCTTTACAAGATCCCAAGTAAGTCGTCCCTCTGGGTCAGTCATCCTCAGAGTGTAACAGGGCCCCAACTCAGCCGTGGGACAGGAACAGGTGGGGCGCGGGTCTATGCACTATTGTACAATCAGTGGCCGTGCTGATTGACAAACCTTTTTGTGTTGTACCTATCAGTTGTAGACTACAGTTTGACTGCGTGACTGTTTGCCCTTTCTATGCCACCTGGGTTCTTGACACAGCAGCCGCCCCACCTGCTCTCCATCATTCAGTCATTGGCACCAAAGGTGCTGGTGGAAACTAACTGCAATCCAAACCGGTTTGGTTTTAGGCAACAATTTTAGTAGGTTGGAGCAGGATGTGGGTGTCCTTGGCAAGGCCAGCATTTTATTGCCCATCCCCAATTGCCCTCATTGGAGTTCAAAAGAATGAGGTGTGATCTTATCGAAACATGTAAGATAATGAAAGATGGATGCAGAGAGGATATTTCCACTCACAGGGGAAACTCTAACTAGGGGGCATAGTCTCAGAATAAGGGGCCGTACATTTAAAACTGAGATGAGGAGAAATTTCTTCTCTCAGAGGATTGTAAATCTGTGGAATTCTCTGTGGAATTCTCTGTGGAGGCTGGGTCATTGAGTATATTTAAGGCAGAGATAGACAGATTCTTGAGCAATAAGGGAATAAAGGGTTATGGAGAGCGGACAGGGAAGTGGACCCGAGTCCATGATCAGATCAGCCATGGTCTTACTGAATGGCGGAGCAGGCTTGAGGGGCCAGGTGGCCTACTCCTGCTCCTATTTCTTATGTTCTTATGTTCTGGAGAAGATGGTGGGCAGCCGCCTTCTTGAACCACTGAGGTTTGTTACAACTGAGTGTCTCGCTGGGCCATTTCAGAGGGCAGTTAATAGTCAACCACGTTATTGTGGGTCTGGAGTCACATATCGGCCAGACTGGGTAAGGGCGGCAGATTTCTCTCTCTAAAAGGATATTAGTGAACCAGATGGGTTTTTATGACAATCCTGTAGTTTCACGGTCACCATTACTGATGCTAGCTTGTTATTCCAGATAATTTAATTGACTGAATTTTAAATTCCCCAGCTGCGGCGGTAGGATTTGAACTCACATCTCCGGATCATTAGCTCAGGTCCAGCTACCGCACTATGCTACCGCACTCCTCTCCTTGCAGCTGATACCATAAAAATAGCTGGCACTCTTTGATTAAAGGATGTTGGTCAATGAAACAAAGACAAGACACTCTACAGTGGAATGTCGAAGCGGTTTGTCTTTGAAGGCCAGATTGCCAGTGCTCGCAGGTTGTTCGATTCAGTCCTGTTCTCACCTTCGGTCATGTTTTACCTCCATCCTTTTCTCAAATATATCCCACAACTCTTCAAAATGATGCCACCTAACCCAGCAATCATCTTTATTCCTGCCTTGATATTGGAACAGCATTTTTTTTTTTACAGCTGTCAGTTCCCAGTCCCTGCTCAAACACAAATCTTTGTTTCTTAAAAGAAAACGATTCCTATCAATCGGAAGATTACCAGGTTAAACTTTACTCTTACACGGATTTCTAGGTGATGTTTCTGCAGGAGTTTCCTGCAAAGAAGCATCAGATATCCCTATGGTAAAACCCAACCTCGGCAACACAACAGAGGGAAGTGGCTGCTGGGAAGAAATCCCACAGTGGGTAACCCTTAGGATGCAGTGATCTCAGTGACACTGCTTTGGAATAATTTGCTGGGAAGGCAGTGGAGGCAACATAGAGAGACTGCTGCCATTCAGGACACTTGCCAACTTACTTTCCTTCTTGTCCATGTATTGGTGATTTCCCTGGTTCTATTGTCAACTTTTTTCCATCTGCAATCATTTTCATCTCTAAATATCTTCCCCATTCGTTGGGCGGTAAGTTGCGGCCTCTGTGGGTGTGTGCAATGTGCACACGTGGCCGAAGAGGTCCCGCAAGTTCCGGGTTTAGGTGGAAATAATTTCCCTCTATCTACCCGACTGAATCCTTTTAATCGTCTTAAACACCTCAATTACATATCATTTAAGGGACCAGCTCCTAAAATCAGTTGTTGATTTTAGATTTGGTTTGTTGGCACCAAGAGATAGCCCTACCCCAAATATTGGGCCATTTGAAACCACTCCACATGCCTGGAATTCAGGCAATCTCTGTTACTTTCTCTCAGTTAATATTAAAAAAGTACGAATGCTGGAAATATAAACGGCAAATGTTGAGAATGATCAGCAGGTTCACACAAAGACAAAGGGCAGGGTAAAGCTTTGAGAGGGGACCCAAACATTCCAATGAAGGGTCTATCTCCACTGAAAACAATAACCTTTCAGGGACTAACTGACTGCTATGTATTTCCAGCACTCTCTAGTTTATTCCACTCAGAGTTGCATATGTATCAGAACTAAGCTAGAAGAGTTTATTTTGTTTAATATGACATTACTCTTTTTGGTTTTTGAATGAATACACCATCTATAGTGCTGCCTACTCAAACAACCAACACTTACCTTCTTTACCTCTGTGGGTGCTCGAAGCCCCTCTGGTACAGGGTGCACTAAAGGCAGTATTGTAGCACGCTGAAAGTGGAGGTCAGGTACCTGTTCAAGCCGTGGACGTTTGGTTTCCAGTGAATCGTGATCGGGCTGCCCAGCCACGCTATGGTAAGACTGGTCATAGCCACTCCTCCTTTCTTGAGGCCTGAAAAACAATTTGTTTTCCCAAATGAATCTGTCTCTTCATTCTCTCCCCAGTCTAAGGAACTCTTAACTTCACCTGGGTGGACAGACCAGTGAATCATAAGCTTATGTACAATATCTACACGACTGAGTGTGCTCAGCCAAGGGCAACACCCTCGAAGTAAGATGCTCGAGTTACAGGCATAAGTAGCAGCAGGAAATTGTGACGTTGAATGGAAACATGGGTCACCCCAGAAAATAGGAGTGAATTCAAGATACAGTGGTAGAGGAAGGATGGAAAAGACAGGAGAGGAGGAGCTTTCAATGTTTAGTAGAATTTGGAAATTAAAGATGATGAATTGACATTAAAATAAAGAGTCAGGCTTGCATAGACAAGCAGGCAAGGTGAATAATGTGGATCTACTAGACTCCTGTGCAGGCTAAGGACGATGAAACACTGGATGCTGAAATCAGAAAGGCACATACCGACAATAATGCTACAATAATAGGCAACTTTCATCAACACAATAGAAATGTCCCAATTGAAATGAGGCAACAGAACTAACTCAGAAGCTGTGGTTCAGGATTGATTTTTAACCCACAATATTAGGCACATCACTAGAGTAATTCATAAATTCATACAAATGGCCACATAGCATCCATAAAATAGCAGCGGAACCGCGAGGGGACTAGAAATCTCTATAACATTTAAGATAAAATAAAATAATTTGCATTTATAGAGTGCCTTTCATACCCCAAAGTGCTTCACAGCCAAGTATTTACTTTTGAAGTGAAGCCACCACTATGTAGGAAACGCAGCAGCCAATTTGTGCACAAGGGGATAAATGCCGAATGAACCCATTTTGCTGTTGTTGGTTGAGGTCCCCAGAACTCCCAGCTCTTCTCCAAATAAAGGCATAGCATCTTTTATGTCCACAAGCAAACGAGGCCTTAGCTTAAAGTCTCAGCTGACACAGACAGCAACGTTCCTTCAGAATCGCACAACACACTTGGCCTAGATTATGTGCTCAAGTCCTGAAGTGTTGCTTGAACCCACGACTATTACATAAGAACAGAACATAAAAATTAGGAGCAGGAGTCGGTCATTTGGCCCCTCGAGCCTGCTCCACCATTCAATGCGATCATGGCTGATCTTCGACCTCAACTCCACTTCCCCGCCCAATCCCCATATCCCTTGATTCCCTTAAGAGTCCAAAAATCTATTGCTCTCAGCCTTGGATATACTCAACGACTGGGCATCCACCGTCCTCTGGGGTAGAAAATTCCAAAGATTCACAACTCAGTGAAGAAATTTCTCCTCACCGCAGTCCTAAATGGCCGACTCCTTATCCTGAGACTATGCCCCCTAGTTTTAGACTCTCCAGCCTGGGGAAACCACCTCTCAGCATCTAGTTCTGACAAAAGGTCACCGACCTGAAACGTTAGCTGTACCCCTCCCCCTACAAATGCTGCCTGATCTACTGAGTGTTTCCAGCATTTGCTGTTTTTATCTCTCTCAGCATCTACCCTGTCAAGCCCTCTCAGAATCTTATATGTTTCAATGAGAGGTAAACTCGAGAGTATATGCCCAATCTACTCAATCTCTCCTCATAGGACAACACTCTCATCCCAGGACTAAACCTAGTGAACCTTCGTTGCACCCCCTCTATATCCCTACTTGGGTTAATGGGAAACCAGAAGATTGGGAAAATTTTAAACGACAGCAAAGAATGACTAAGAAAGCAATAAAGAAAGGAAAGATAGATTACGAAAGTAAACTTGCGCAAAACATAAAAACAGATAGTAAAAGCTTTTACCAATATATAAAACGGAAAAGAGTGACTAAAGTAAATGTTGGTCCCTTAGATGAGAAGAGGGATTCAATAATGGGAAATGTGGAAATGGCTGAGACCTTAAACAATTATTTTGCTTCGATCTTCACAGTGGAAGACACAAAAACCATGCCAAAAATTGATGGTCACGGGAATGTGGGAAGGGAGGACCTTGAGATAATCACTATCACTTGGGGGGTAGTGCTGGACAGGCTAATGGATCTCAAGATAGACAAGTCCCCTGGTCCTGATGAAATGCATCCCAGGGTATTAAAAGAGATGGCGGAAGTTATAGCAGATGCATTCGTTATAATCTACCAAAATTCTCTGGACTCTGAGGAGGTACCATCGGATTGGAAAGCAGCTAATGTAATGCCTCTGTTTAAAAAAGGGGGCAGACAAAAGGCAGGTAACTATAGGCCGGTTAGTTTAACATCTGAAGTGGGGAAAATGCTTGAAGCTATCATTAAGGAAGAAATAGCGGGACATCTCGATAGGAATAGTGCAATCAAGCAGATGCAACATGGATTCATGGAAGGGAAATCATGTTTAACTCATTTACTGGAATTCTTTGAGGATATAACGAGAATGGTGGATAGAGGTGTACCGATGGATGTGGTGTATTTAGATTTCCAAAAGGCATTCGATAAGGTGCCACACAAAAGGTTACTGCAGAAGATAAAGGTATGTGGAGTCAGAGGAAATGTATTAGCATGGATAGAGAATTGGCTGGCTAACAGAAAGCAGAGAATCGGGATAAATGGGTCCTTTTCGGGTTGGAAATCGGTGGTTAGTGGTGTGCCACAGGGATCAGTGCTGGGACCACAACTGTTTACAATATACATAGATGACCTGGAAGAGGGGACAGAGTGTAGTGTAACAAAATTTGCAGATGACACAAAGATTAGTGGGAAAGCGGGTTGTGTAGAGGACACAGAGAGGCTGCAAAGAGATTTAGATAGGTTAAGCGAATGGGCTAAGGTTTGGCAGATGGAATACAATGTCGGAAAGTGTGAGGTCATCCACCTTGGGGAAAAAAAAACAGTAAAAGGGAATATTATTTGAATGGGGAGAAATTACAACATGCTGCGGTGCAGAGGGACCTGGGGGTGAAAGTTTGCAGGTGCAGCAGGTAATCAGGAAGGCGAATGGAATGTTGGCTTTCATTGCGAGAGGGATGGAGTACAAAAGCAGGGAGGTCCTGCTGCAACTATACAGGATATTGGTGAGGCCGCACCTGGAGTACTGCGTGCAGTTTTGCTCACCTTACTTAAGGAAGGATATACTAGCTTTGGAGGGGGTACAGAGATGATTCACTAGGCTGATTCCGGAGATGAGGGGGTTACCTTATGATGATAGATTGAGTAGACTGGGTCTTTACTCATTGGAGTTCAGAAGGATGAGGGGTGATCTTATAGAAACATTTAAAATCATGAAAGGGATAGACAAGATAGAGGCAGAGAGGTTGTTTCCACTGGTCGGGGAGACTAGAACTAGGGGGCACAGCCTCAAAATACAGGGGAGCCAATTTAAAACCGAGTTGAGAAGGAATTTCTTCTCCCAGAGGGTTGTGAATCTGTGGAATTCTCTGCCCAAGGAAGCAGTTGAGGCTGACTCATTGAATGTATTGAAATCACAGATAGATAGATTTTTAACCAATAAGGGAATTAAGGGTTACGGGGAGCGGGCGGGTAAGTGAAGCTGAGGCCAGATCAGCCATGATCTTATTGAATGGCGAAGCAGGCTCGAAGGGCTAGATGGCCTACTCCTGTTCCTAATTCTTATGTTCTTATGTATGTTCTACTTAGGTACAGAGACCCAAACTGTGCACAGCACTCCAGGTCTGATTCACCAAAGCCCTGTACAAGGAAGCAAGACTTCCTTACTCTTGTACTCCGACCCCCTTGCAATAAAGACCAACATACCCTTTGCCTTCCTTATTGTTTGCTGTACCTGCATGAACTTTCTGTGTTCCCTGTACAAGGGCACCCAAATCTCTGAACACCAATACTTAATAGTTCTCACCATTTAAAAAATATTCTGTTTTTTCTATTCTTCCGACCGGTGAATAAGCTCACCTTTCCCCACGCGATGGTCCATCGACTGCCTTATTGCCCACTCAGTTAACCTGCCTATATTTGCTCTTTGATAGAGCTGGCACAGACTCGACGGGCCGAATGGTCTCCTACTGTGCTGTGCTATTCTCTGTTCCTCATTACAGCTTACTTTCCCACCTACATTCGTATCGTCAACAAACGTGGATACATTACATATAACATCAATTGAAGCTGGGTTAATCAGAGGATTGTGCTACCACAGACTACCATGCTGACAATCAGCACCATATCACAACCATGTGACTTTTCTGTTGGATCTTGTGTTGCGTGAGTTTGAACACCGTCAATCCATTTCCTAATTGGCAGTGTGGCTCAGAAAGGACTAAGGATGGTTGGTGCAGTATCACACTGGTGCAGTAGAAGATAATCTATAGTTGGGGTTCAGGCACATCACTCTGCATCCGATCTCGGAGTGCTTGATGTGGGCACTGGATGTCTGAATCGGAAAGTGTCCCATTCCCCGGCACTAACTTTCCTGATTATGTTCCTGCCTGAATGAGCACAAAACATTAAATGCATAGGTGACTGAAATAATGGAAACAAATGGAATGAGGGATGAACTAAAACAGTAACTGGGGAGTATTGTTGAAAGAGGAAAAATAGAACTTTTAAACAGCATATGTAAATTAAGTATAAGTTAGCATACAGAAGGTTACAGTACTGAAACGCCTCTTGTCAAAGTCACAAATGATATCCATAAACTATCCCTCCTCGTCCTTCTCAACCTGTCTGCAGCCTTTGACACGGTTGACCACTCCATCCTCCTCCAACGCCTCTCCACCATCGTCCAGCTGGGTGGGACTGCATTCGCCTGGTTCCATTCTTATCTATGTTGTAGCCAGAGAATCACCTGCAATGGTTTTTCTTCCTGCTCCCACACCATTACTCCTTGTGTCCCCCAAAGAGCTATCCGTGCCCCCTCCTGTTTCTCATCTACATGCTGCGCCTCGGCAACATCATCCGAAACACGACAGTTTCCACATGTACGCTGATGATACCCAGCTCTACCTAACCATCACCTCTCGACCCCTCCATGGTCTCAAAATTGTCAGACTGTTTGTCCGACTTCCAGTACTGGATGAGCAGAAATTTCCTGCAACTAAATATTGGGAAGACCGAAGCCATTGTCTTCAGTCCCTGCCACAAACTGCGTTCCCTAGACACCGACTCCGTCCCTCTCCCTAGCCACTGTCTGAGGCTGAACCAGACAGTTCGCAACCTTGCTGTGGTATTTGACCCCGAGCTGAGCTTCCGACCACATATCGCCACCGTCGCTAAGACCGTCTATTTCCACCTCCGTAACATCACCTGACTCCACCACTGCCTCAGCTAATCTGCTGCTGAAGCCCTCATCCATGCCTTTGTTACCTCTAACTATTCACTCCTGGTAGGCCTCCCCTTCCACGCTCTGTAAAATTAAGCTCATCCAAAAGTGTGCTGATCATATCCTAACTCGCACCAAGTCCCATTCACACATGACGCCTGTGCTCGCTGACCTATATTGGGTCCCGGTTAAACAACGCCTCGATTTCAAAATTCTCATTCTTGTTTTCAAATCCCTCCATGGCCTCGCCCCTCCCTATCTCTGTAACCTCCTCCAGCCCCACAACCCTCAGATCTCTGCACTCCTCTAATTCTGGCCTCTTGCAAATCCTTAATTTTAATTGCTCCACCATTGGCGGACGTGCCTTCAGGTGCCAAGGCCCTCAGCTCTGGAATTCCCTCCCGAAACTTCTCTCTCCTCCTTTGACTCTCCTCAAAACCCATCTCTTTGAACAAGCTTTTAGTAACCTAATATCTCCTTATGTGGCTCGGTGTCAAAGTGTGAAGCGCCTTGGGATGTTTATGATGTTAAAGGCGCTATATAAATACAAGTTGGTGTTGGTTAGAAGAAATTGTTTTAATGCGAAAGGCCATAGGATAGAATTTACAAGTGACTATTGAAGCAAGTTTAATCACAACATTTAAGAGGGAATCTGATATACACAAAGTCAAGCATTTGACTTAGAGAAAAGGCATAGCTGCATGTGCTAGTCAGAGTAGGAATCGCAGGATAGCGCAGATGAATACGTGGCTTGAGCAGTGGTGCAGCAGGGAGGGATTCAAATTCCTGGGGCATTGGAACCGGTTCTGGGGAGGTGGGACCAGTACAAACCGGACGGTCTGCACCTGGGCAGGACCGGAACCAATGTCCTAGGGGGAGTGTTTGCGAGTGCTGTTGGGGAGGAGTTAAACTAATATGGCAGTGGGATGGGAACCAATGCAGGGAGACAGAGGGAAACAAAATGGAGACAGAAGCAAAAGACAGAAAGGAGATGAGGAAAAGTGGAGGGCAGAGAAACCCAAGGCAAAAATCAAAAGGGCAATGTACAGCAAAAATTCTAAAGGGTCAAAGTGTAATAAAAAGCAAGCTGAAAGCTCTGTGCCTCAATGCAAGGAGTATTCGGAACCCAGGACCGGGCTCTGAGCTAGTTAGAGTGGGTGAGAGCTGAGATGAACAGAACCCCAAGAAAGAATGCAAAAGGTAGGAGGCAACAGAGCAGTGTAGAACTGGGGTAAGGGTAAACCACAAGGTGATAGGAAGAGACAATATGTATGAATATAAGGGGGCTGCAGGAGGGGTCAAATCTAAAAATCATGGGTTTAAAACTAGTATTAAAACACTCTACCTAAATGCATGCAGCATTCGAAATAAAGTAAATGAGTTGACGGCACAAATCATTACAAATGGGTATGATTTGGTGGCCATTACAGAAACATGGTTGCAGGGTGGCCAAGACTGGGAATTAAACATACAGGGGTATCTGACGATTCGGAAAGATAGACAAGAAGGGAAAGGAGGTGGGGTAGCTCGGTTAATAAAGGATGATGTCAGGGCAGTTGTGAGAGACAATATTGGCTCTAATGAACAAAATGTTGAATCATTGTGGGTGGAGATTAGAGATAGAGGCCCCAAGTTTCCACATGATTTGCTCCTGATTTTTAGGAGCAACTGGTGTAGAACGGAATATCTTAGAAATCGGAATTCTCGTCATTTAGTTTGCTCCAGTTCTAGTCAGTTAGATCAGTTTCACTTTGGAACAGAATTTTTTTTTCAAAAGAGGGCGTGTCCGGCCACTTACACCTGATTTCAAAGTGTCGTGAGTGAAAACTTACTCCAAACTAACTTAGAATGGAGTAAGTGAAGATTTTTGTACGCTCGAAAAAACCTTGTCTACACTTTAGAAAATCAGGCGTAGGTTACAAATCAGACGTAGGGAATGGTGGGGGGGGGGGGTTTAAAGGGAAGTTTACAAACATTAAATACTTCAGTTTTACAAATAAAGAGCCATCATCAAATAAATGATAAATACATCAATAAATCAACCAATAAATCAATCAAAAAAACTTAATAAGAAATAATTTTTTTTTTAAATCAATAAATAAAACATTTCTACTTACCGACTGCAGCACCGGGAGCCTCCAACAGCGTGCTGGGATGCCCCGCTCAGTGTGTCTCTGTCTGTGTCTCTATCTCTCTGTCTGTCTGTGTGTCTCTCATTCTCTGTCTGTCAGTGTCTGTGTTTCTGACAGCGAGGGGAGGGGGAAGAGGGGAGAAGGGGGAGAGAGGGGGGAGAGAGGGGGGGGAGAAGGGGGAGAGAGGGGGGGGAGAAGGGGGAGGGGGGGGAGAAGGGGGAGGGGGGAGAAGGGGGAGGGGGGGAG